>NW_022983411.1:70396-161320 GCF_011762595.2 Tursiops truncatus
GAAAGGTGTAAGGAATGAATGAATTACGATATGGGGGTTAACAGAAATGTACTAAGACATATGAAAATATATAATCCACTAAATACGTATGGAATTACCAAGAGAGTCCTACTCAACACTCTGTAATAACCTACACAGGAAAGGACCCAAAGATGAATAGACAGATACATTGATATGATGAACCAGATTCTGTACACCTAGGAGAAACAATATTTTTATCAAATTGCTCTGATACCTCAATAAAAATTAAATTAAACAAACAAACAACAAGTAAGGAGATATAAACTCTGGGGGGTTTGCGCTGGCACATTCCACTCTAATTTGCAGCCTATTAACACATTTCCAGAAGGCTCTGTTGCCCAAAAACCCAGAGTTGGAAATGTAGAAATGCTGCGCCTTGTGGCCGTTTCCCGCAAGAGCGGCTTTCAAACCACAGCAATGGTCACTTAAACATTCACAAGGACTCAGGCTGGTAAAGGACACCTGCCCTCAAAAAAGGGGTCTTAGGCAAGGAATCGGCCCGACCAAATTCCAAACAGGCAAATTTTCAAGACGATAGTATGAAGACGTGAAGTTTTTACCTCACTGCCTTCTAAAAAAGGAAAATGGATAAAAGCTCAACCGCAGGAATTATTACACTCATGCAAATGTAATCTGCAAAAAGTTTCAACCTCACACAGGTCGACTGACCATCAACAAAAAGTCTACAAATAATAAAGCTGAAGTGTTTTTTGAGAACTGTGTCCTCTAGCTGCTGGTGAGATGGAAAGTGATAACAGCCAATAATGAGAAACAGAAAGAGCTGCATTTAAATGTAAAAGTTGAGCTACCTTGATTGCAGCAGGCCCACCGCTGGCCTCTCACCTGAGAAGACCAGAATCCGGAAGACAGAGGCTGCAAAAGCTGCATGCAACCTTATTCACAATAGCCAAGAACATGGATAGATAAACCTAAGTGTCCATCAACAGATGAAAGGATAAAGAAGCGGTCCATGTACACAAATGGAAGATTACCATGGAAACAATGAAACACTGCTCTTTGACGTACCGTAGATGAGCCTAGAGATAATCCCAGAACATGAGGTATGTTGGAAAGCAAACGACCATATATCCTATGATAAGCACGCTATAGGTGTACCTAACAACTGACAAAAAATGGACATATTTCCACAGAGAACAACACACACAGACTTAGCAAACAAACTATGATTATCTAAAGGCAAAGGTGGTGGCACTGGATAAATTAAGATTAGGTTTACCATAACTATACAAATTCAGATTAAGGTACATATATCAAAAAGCCCGGAGACATAGCAAGGGAGGTGTACAGAAACACTCTGTAATCCTTTACATGGAAAAGGATCTGTACATGAATAGATATACATGATGTACGAATGAACCAATTCTGTACACCTAGGAGAAACAAAATATTTTATCAAGTTGCTCTGATAATTAATAAAAATAAATTTATAAAACAAACAAGAAGTAAGGAGATATAAGCTCTTGGGGGGTTTGCGCTGGCACATTCCACTCTAATTTGCAGCCTACTAACACGATTTCCAGGAAGGCACTGCTGCCCAAAAACCCAGAGTTGGAAATGTAGAAATGCTGCCGCCTTGTGGCATCTCCCGCAAGAGCAGCTTTAAACCCACAGCTAATGGCCACTTAACATTCACAAGGACTCAGGGCTGTAAGGACACCTGCCCTCAAAAAATGTACTGAAGTGAGGGATGGCCAAAAAATTCAAAAGAGGCAAAGTTTTCAAGAAGGTAGTATGAAGCGGTAAGTTTGACTTACTCTCTAGTTAAAAAAAGGAAAATGGATAGAAGCTCAACCTCAGGAATTACTAGACTCATGCAAATGTAACCTACAAAAAGGTTTCAACTCACACCGGTTGACTGACCATCAGCAAAAAGTCTACAAAGAATAAATGCTGATGTGGTTTGAGAGAACTGTGTACCCTCTAGCTGCTGGGGGATGTAAACTGGTAACAGTCAGTAGTGAGAAAATAATGGAGGTACGTTTAAAGGTAAAAATTAAGCTACCATGTGATCTGGTAGGTCCTTTGATGCGCCTATCACTGAGCAGACCCGATTGTGAAAGACACAGGCTGTCAAAACTGCACTACAGGAACATTTAACATAGCCAAGACCTGGAAGAAACCAAAATGTCCACGAACAGAAAAAATGCACAAGAGGAAGTGGTCCATGTACACAATGGAATATTAGCCATGGAAAACAATGAACAGTGCCGTTGCATCACCATAAAAAGACCTAGAGATAATCACCCAACTTGAAATAAGAAAGAAACTGAAAGACAGATATCCTATGACATCACTTCTAGGTGTTACCTAAAAATTGATACCCATGAACTTATTTCCAAGAGAAGGAAGTGCATGGACTAAGAAAATAAAATTACGTTTAACCAATTGGAAAGGTGTAAGGAATGATGAATTACGATATGGGGGTTAACAGACATGTACTAAGACATATGAAATATATAATCACTAAATACGTATGGAATACCAAGAGAGGTCTACTCAACACTCTGTAATAACCTACACAGGAAAGGACCCAAAGATGAATAGACAGATACATTGATATGATGAACCAGATTCTGTACACCTAGGAGAAACAACATTTTTATCAAATTTGCTCTGATACCTAATAAAAATTAAATTAAACAAACAAACAACAAGTAAGGAGATATAAACACTTGGGGGTTTGCGCTGGCACATTCCACTCTAATTTGCAGCCTATTAACACCATTTCCAGGAAGGCTCTGTTGCCCAAAAACCCAGAGTTGGAAATGTAGAAATGCTGCCGCCTTGTGGCCGTTTCCCGCAAGAGCGGCTTTAAACCCACAGCTAATGGCCACTTAACATTCACAAGGACTCAGGCTGGTAAAGGACACCTGCCCTCAAAAAGTGTCCTGAGGTAAGGAATGGCCCACAAAATTCAAAACAGGCAAATTTTTCAAGAAGATAGTATGAACACGTAAGTTTTACTCACTGCCTTCTAAAAAAGAGGAAAATGGATAAAAGCTCAACCGCAGGAATTATTACACTCATGCAAATGTAATCTGCAAAAAGTTTTCAACTCACACAGGTCGACTGACCATCAACAAAATGTCTACAAATAATAAATGCTGAAGTGCTTTTTGAGAACTGTGTACCCTCTAGCTGCTGGTGAGATGGAAAGTGATAAGAGACAATAATGAGAACAGAAAAGAGCTGCATTTAAACGTAAAAGTTGAGCTACCATTCGATGCAGCAGGCCCACCGCTGGGCCTCTCACCTGAGAAGACCAGAATCCGGAAGACAGAGGCTGCAAAAGCTGCACTGCAACCTTATTCACAATAGCCAAGACATGGAAGCAACCTAAATGTCCATCAACAGATGAAAGGATAAAGAAGCGGTCCATGTACACAATGGAATATTAGCCATGGAAAACAATGAAACACTGCTCTTTGATGTACCGTAGATGAGCCTAGAGATAATCCCAGAACATGAGGTATGTTGGAAAGCAAAAGACATATATCCTATGATATCACTTATAGGTGTTACCTAACAACTGACAAAAATGGACATATTTCCACAGAGAAACACACACACAGACTTAGCAAACAAACTATGCTTATCTAAAGGCAAAGGCGGTGGCAATGGATAAATTAAGATTAGGTTTACCATACCTATACAAATACAGATTAAGTACATATATCAAAAAGCCCGAGCACATAGCAAGGGAGGTGTACAGAACACTCTGTAATCCTTTACATGGGAAAAGGATCTGTACATGAATAGATATACATGATGTACGAATGAACCAGATTGTGTACACCTAGGACAAACTGTATTCTAATCATTACCCCGATTAAAACAACGAACAAGAAGTAATGAGACATAAACTTCAGGGGCTTTTTCCTGGCACATTCCATTCTAATTTACAGCCTAGCAACAGGACTTCCAGAAAGGCTGTGCCGCCCTAGTAAACAGATTTGGGAATGGAGAAATGCTGCTGCCTTGTGGCCGTTTCCCACAACACCAGCTTTAAACCCAGTGCTAATGGTCACTAAATATTCACAATCATTGCAGGCCTATAAATGACACCTGCTGCCCAAAATATACTGGGGTCGAAAATCGACCACAAATTCAAAAGAGGGCAACCTTCCAAGAAGACAATTTCAAGAGGTATATTGTACTCACGCTTTTTTTCTAAATAAAAGAGAAAGGTGTGGGAAAATGCTGAATATTAGGAATTATTAAAGACATGCAAATCCAAATTACACAAACCTATCAGCTCACACCAGTCAGAATGGCCATGAGCAAACATTCTAAAAACAATAAATGCTGAATGCGTTGTGGAAAAATGCGTACCCTCGGGGTTAATTGGGACGTGGCAAGATCCACTAACGAAAACACAATGCAGGTACTTTGAAAAGGTAAACACTGAGCTACCAGTCAATGAATCATACCCACAGTTGGGCCTATCAACCTGAGAAAATGAGAATCAAAAGTGACAGGCTGGCATACTGCACTCCAGCAGTATTTACCATAGTCCAACACTTGGAAAGCAATGAAAATGTCCATCAACAGAGGAATGCACAAAGAAGAAGTGGTCCATGTACAGAATGGATATTACTCCACTAAAAAATATAAATTAAATTTCAAAAACAAACAAAATAAGAGACATCAGCTTTGGTGGGTTATCCGGGCATATTCCACTCTAATTTATAACTGAGGAACACCACCGGCAGAGGGTCTGTTTCCCTCGGTACCAGAGTGGGGAACGCAGAATGCTGGCCATCCTCTGGCCGATACCTGCAACAGCAGCTTTGAAATCTGTACAAAGGGGCACTTCATATGCACAAGTACTGCAGGGATGCAAATGAAACCTGCCCTTAAAATGTCTTGAGGCAGGTACAGGCCAAAATTTTTCAAATGTGGCAACATACTTCAGAAAACATTTGAAGAAGTCACCTGTAATAACAGTTTGAAAATAAAAGGCCATGTCTGAAAGCTCCATTTCAAGGGAGTATGAGACACATGCAAATCCAACCACAAAGAGGTATCAGCTCACACCACTCAGAATAACCATGAGCAAAAAAATTACAAAGGCTCAATGCTGAAGAGGTTTGGGAGAAATGCATACCCTCAATTTGAAGTGGACGTAACCTGGTAAGAGCCACTAATGGGAACAGAATGGAGGGGGCCTTTAAAAGTAAACCTTGAGCTACTATATGATCCACGAGGCCCACTTCTCGGGGGTGGGCCTGGTGGATCAATCCTAAGAAGACAGAATTGAAAGACACAGGCAGGCAAATCTGCACTGTAGAAGTATTACAATAGCCAAGACATGGAAGCAACCGAAACGTCCATCAAGAGATGAGTGGACAAAGAAGAAGTGGTACATGTACAGATGGAATATTAACCAAGGAGAAAAACGAAACGATGCCATTTGCAGGACCATAGAGGAATCTAGGTGTAATCATGCAACTGTAGTAAGTGAGAAAGTGAAAGACACATATCCTGTCATATCACTTATGGGTGTTACCTAAAAATTGATACCAATGAGACATTTCCAGAGAGAAAGGCAATCACAGATTCATTAAACCAACTGATGTTTCACCAAATGGAAAGGTGTGAGGATTGGATACATCACGATATTGGGGTTAACAGAGCTATACAAACACATGTGAAATATATAATCACCAAAGGACCTACGGAATACCAAGAGAAGACTACTCACATTGTGTTATAACCTACATGGGAAAAAGATCTGAAGGAGAATAGATACACGTATATGTGTAAAAGAACCACATCGTGCACACCTAGAACAAACAAAACTTTGTAATCTAATTTGCTGTGATAAAGAATAAAAATTAAATTAAAGAAACGAACAAGAAGTAATGAGACGTAATCTTAGGGGCTTTTCCTGGCACATTGCGTTCTAATTTACAACCTACAACACAACTTCCTTATGGCTCTGTTGCCCTAGTAAACAGATTTGGTAAGGAGAAGTGCTGCCGCCTTCTGGTCGTTTCACGCAACAGCGGTAATGGTCACTTAATATTCAAAATAATTGCAGGCCTGTAAATGACACCTGCCATCAAAAAATGTCCTGGGGTCGTAAATCGACCAGAAAATTCAAAAGACGTCAACATTTCAAGAAGACAATTTCAAGAGGCATATTTTACGCACATTTTGTCTTTTCTTTTTTTCTCTTTAAAATAAAAAGGGAATTGAAAAATGTGCAACATCAGCAATGAATAAAGCCATGCAAATCCATTACAGAAATGTTCACCTCACAGCCGTCAGAATGTTCTTCAGCAAAAAGTCTACAAAGAATAAATGCTGAAGGGGTTTCAGAGAACTGTGTACCCTCCAGCTGCTGGGGGGGGATGTAAACTGATAACAGCCAGTAATGAGAACATAATGGATGGGTGCGTTTAAGGGTAAAAACTGAGCTACCATGTGATCTGGTAGTCCTCTGATAGCGCCTATCACCTGAGCAGAGCAGAATGGAAGAGACACAGGCTGGCAATCCTGCACTGCAGGAACATTTAACATAGCCAAGACTTGGAAGAAACCAAAAGGTCCATGAACAGAAAAATGCACAAAGAGGAAGTGGTCCATGTACACAATGGAATATTAGCCATGGAAAACAATGAAACAGTGCCGTTGGCACCACCATATAAAGACCTAGAAATAATCACCCAACTTGAAGGAAGAAAGAAACTGAAAGACAGATATCCTATGACATCACTTCTAGGTGTTACCTAAAAGTTGATACTCATGAACTTATTTCCAAGAGAAGGAAAAGCATGGATTAAGAAAAAAATTATGTTTAACCAAATGGAAAAGTGTAAGGAATGTGTGAAGTAGGATATGGGGGTTAACAGACATGTACTAAGACATATGAAATATATAATCACAAAATACCTATGGAATACCAAGCGAGGTCTACGCAACACTCTGTAATAACTTACATGGTAAAGAATCTGAGATAAATGACAGATACATTGATATAATGAACCAGATTCTGTACACCTAGGAGAAACAAAATATTCTTATCAAGTTTGCTCTGATAATTAATAAAAATTAAAATTTATAAAACAAACAAGAAGTAGGAGATATAAGCTCTTGGGGATGTGCCCTGGCACATTCCACTCTAATTTGCAGCCTACTAACACGATTCCAGGAAGGCACTGCTGCCCAAAAACCCAGAGTTGGAAATGAAGAAATGCTGTCGCCTTGTGGCCGTCTCCTGCAAGAGCGGCTTTAAACCCACAGCTAATGGCCACTTAACATTCACAAGGACTCAGGGCTGTAAGGACACCTGCCCTCAAAAAATGTACTGAAGTGAGGGGATGGCCAAAAAAGATTCAAAAAAGGCATAATTTCAAGAAGGTAGTATGAAGCGGTAAGTTTGACTTACTCTCTTGTTTAAAAATGGAAAATGGATAGAAGCTCAACCTCAGGAATTACTAGACTCATGCAAATGTAACCTACAAAAAGGTTTCAACTCACACCAGTTGACTGACCATCAGCAAAAAGTCTACAAAGAATAAATGCTGATGTGGTTTGAGAGAACTGTGTACCCTCTAGCTGCTGGGGGGATGTAAACTGGTAACAGTCAGTAGTGAGAAAATAATGGAGGTACGTTTAAAGGTAAAAATTAAGCTACCATGTGATCTGGTAGGTCCTTTGATGTGCCTATCACCTGAGCAGACCCGATTGTAAAAGACACAGGCTGTCAAAACTGCACTGCAGGAACATTTAACATAGCCAAGACCTGGAAGAAACCAAAATGTCCACGAACAGAAAAATGCACAAAGAGGAAGTGGTCCATGTACACAATGGAATATTAGCCATGGAAAACAATGAAACAGTGCCGTTGGCACCACCATATAAAGACCTAGAGATAATCACCGAACTTGAAATAAGAAAGAAACTGAAAGACAGATATCCTATGACATCACTTCTAGGTGTTACCTAAAAATTGATACCCATGAACTTATTTCCAAGAGAAGGAAGTGCATGGACTAAGAAAATAAAATTACGTTTAACCAATTGGAAAGGGTAAGGAATGAATGAATTACGATATGGGGGTTAACAGACATGTACTAAGACATATGAAATATATAATCACTAAATACGTATGGAATACCAAGAGAGGTCTACTCAACACTCTGTAATAACCTACACAGGAAAGGACCCAAAGATGAATAGACAGATACATTGATATTGATGAACCAGATTCTGTACACCTAGAGAAACAATATTTTTATCAAATTTGCTCTGATACCTAATAAAAATTAATTAAACAAACAAACAACAAGTAAGGAGATATAAACTCTTGGGGGTTTGCGCTGGCACATTCCACTCTAATTTGCAGCCTATTAACACCATTTCCAGGAAGGCTCTGTTGCCCAAAAAACCCAGAGTTGGAAATGTAGAAATGCTGCCGCCTTGTGGCCGTTTCCCGCAAGAGCGGCTTTAAACCCACAGCTAATGGTCACTTAACATTCACAAGGACTCAGGCTGGTAAAGGACACCTGCCCTCAAAAAGTGTCCTGAGGTAAGGAATGGCCCACAAAATTCAAAACAGGCAAATTTTTCAAGAAGATAGTATGAAGACGTAAGTTTTACTCACTGCCTTCTAAAAAAGAGGAAATGGATAAAAGCTCAACCGCAGGAAATTATTACACTCATGCAAATGTAATCTGCAAAAAGGTTTCAACTCACACAGGGTCGACTGACCATCAACAAAAAGTCTACAAATAATAAATGCTGAAGTGTTTTTTGAGAACTGTGTACCTCTAGCTGCTGGTGAGATGGAAAGTGATAACAGCCAATAATGAGAACAGAAAAGAGCTGCATTTAAATGTAAAAGTTGAGCTACCATTCGATGCAGCAAGGCCCACCGCTGGGCCTCTCACCTGAGAAGACCAGAATCCGGAAGACAGAGGCTGCAAAAGCTGCACTGCAACCTTATTCACAATAGCCAAGACATGGAAGCAACCTAAGTGTCCATCAACAGATGAAAGGATAAAGAAGCGGTCCATGTACACAATGGAATATTAGCCATGGAAAACAATGAAACACTGCTCTTTGACGTACCGTAGATGAGCCTAGAGATAATCCCAGAACATGAGGTATGTTGGAAAGCAAACGACATATATCCTATGATATCACTTATAGGTGTTACCTAACAACTGACAAAAATGGACATATTTCCACAGAGAAACACACACACAGACTTAGCAAACAAACTATGCTTATCTAAAGGCAAAGGTGGTGGCACTGGATAAATTAAGATTAGGTTTACCATACCTATACAAATACAGATTAAGTACATATATCAAAAAGCCCGAGCACATAGCAAGGGAGGTGTACAGAACACTCTGTAATCCTTTACATGGGAAAAGGATCTGTACATGAATAGATATACATGATGTACGAATGAACCAATTCTGTACACCTAGGAGAAACAAAATATTTTTATCAGTTTGCTCTGATAATTAATAAAAATTAATTTATAAAACAAACAAGAAGTAAGGAGATATAATCTCTTGGGATGTGCCCTGGCACTTCCACTCTAATTTGCAGCCTACTAACACGATTTCCAGGAAGACTCTGCTGCCTAAAAACCCAGAGTTGGAAATGTAGAAATTCTGCTGCCTTGTGGCCATTTTCCACAAGAGTGGCTTTAAGCCCACAGCTAATTGTCTCTTAACATTCACAAGGACTCAGGGCTGCAAAGGACACCTGCCCTAAACAACTGTGCTGAGGTAGGGAATGGACAATAAAATTCAAAACTGGCAAATTTTTCAAGAAGATAGTATGAAGAGGTAAGTTTGACTCACTCTCTTTTTTTAAAAAAGGAAAATGGGTGAAAGCTCAACCTCAGGAATTATTAGACTCATGCAAATCTAATCAACAAAAAGGTTTCAACTCACACCAGTCAACTGACCATCAGCAAAAGGTCTACAAACAACAATAAATTCTGAAGGGGTTTTAGAGAACTGTGTACCCTCTAGCTGCTGGTGAGATGTAAAGTGTTAACAGCCAATAATGAGAACAGAAAGGAGCTACGATTAAAAGCAAACATTGAGGTACCATTCAATCCAGCAGTCACACCACTGGGCCTCTCACCTGAGAAGACCAGAGTCGAGAAGACCTGGGCTGCAGAAGCTGTAGTGCAGCCTTATTCACAATAGCCAAGACAGTGAAGCAACCAAAATGTCCATCAACAGATGTATGGATGAAGAAGAAGTGGTCCACGTTCACAATAGAATATTAGCCATGGAAAACAATGAAACACTGCTATCTGAGTTGCCATAGATGAGCTTGGAGATAATCACAGAATATGAGGTAAGTCAGAAAGCAAAAGACCTATATCCTATGATATCACGTATAGGCGTTATCTAATAACTAACACAAATGAACATATTTCCACAGAGAAAGACACTCACAGACTTAGAAATTAAGTATGTTTATCTAAAAGGAAAGGTGGGCAGAATGGATAAATTAAGATTAGCGCTACCATACATATACAAATACATATTATAAACATATATGAAATAGACGGACCATATAGCAAGGGAGATCTACGGAACACTCTGTAACATTTTACATGGGAAGAGGATCTGAACATGAATAGACACATATATTGTACAAATGAACTAGAGTGTGTACATCTGGACAAACAATATCTAATCATTACCCCGATTAAATAAATTTTAAAAACCAAGGAGAAGTAATGAGACATAAACTTATGGGCATTCCTCCTGGCACATTCCATTCTAACTTACAACCGAGGACCACGACTTCCAGAAAGGCTCTGCTGCCCTAGTACCCAGATTTGGGAAAGGACAAATGCTGCCTCCTTGTGGCCGTTTCCCACAACAGCAGCTTTAAACCCAGTGCTAATGGTCACTAAATATTCACCGAACTTGCAGTTCTGTAATGACATCTGCCCTCCAAAAAATCCTGGGGTCGAATATCAACCAAAAATTCAAAAGAGGGCAACCTTCCAAGAAGACAGCTTCAAGAGATATATTGTACTCACACTTTATTTTTAACAGAAAGGAAAAAGGCATGGAAAATGATGAATTTTAGGAATTTGTAAAGGCATGCAAACCCAAATTCCAAAAACCTATCAGGTCACAGCAGTCTGAATGGCCATTAGCAAAAATGCTGCAAACTATAAATGCTGAAGGGATTGTGGAGAAGTTCGTACCCTCGGTTCTAAGGGAGACACGGTAAGAGCCACTAATGAAAACACAATGGAGGTGCTTTGAAAAAGTAAACATTGAGCTACTAGTCAATCAGTCACACCCACTGCTGGGCCTATCACCTGAGAAAATGAGAATCAAAATGTCACAGGCTGGCAATCTTGCACTCCAGCAATATTTAATATAGCCAACACTTGGAAGCAACGAACATGTACATCAACAGAGGAATGCACCAAGAAGTGGTCCATATACACAATGGAATATTACTCCAATACAAACATAAATTAAATTTAAAAAAAAACAAACCAAAGTAAGGAGACATCAGCTTTTGGGGGTTTATCCGGGCACATTCCACTCTAATTTACAACCGAGGAAGACCACTGGCCGGAAGGTCTGTTTCCCTAGTACCAGCATGGGGAACAAAGAAAGGCTGCCGCAATCTGGCCGTTACCTGCAAAAGCAGCTTTAAAGCCTGTGCTAATGGTCACTTCATGTGAACAAGTACTGCAGGGCTGTAAATGAAACCTGCCCTCAAAATGTTTTGAGGGACGTAATGGCCAATAAATTTCAAAATGTAACACATACTTTAAGAAAACACTTTGAAGAGCTAAGCTGTAATCACAGTGAGAAAAATAAAAAGCACATGCCTTAAAGCTCAATTTCAAAGGATTATGAGTCATATGCAATTTCAACCACAAAGAGGTATCAGCTCACACCAGTCAGAATATCCATCAGCAAGAAAACTACAAACAAGAAATGCTGAAGCCATAAAAAGGAACGAAATTGAGCTGTTTGTAATGAGGTGGATAGACCTAGAGTCTGTCATACAGAGAGAAGTAAGTCAGAAAGAGAGAGACAAATACCGTATGCTAACACATATACATGGAATTTAAGAAAAAGAAAATGTCATGAAGAACCTAGGGGTAAAACAGGAATAAAGACACAGACCTACTAGAGAATGGACTTGAGGATATGGGGAGGGGGAAGGGTAAGCTGTGACAAAGGGAGAGAGAGACATGAACATATATACACTACCAAACGTAAGGTAGATAGCTATTGGGAAGCAGCAGCATAGCACGGGCAGATCAGCTCGGTGTTTTGTGACCGCCTGGAGGGGTGGGATAGGGAGGGTGGGAGGGAGGGAGACGCAAGAGGGAAGTGATATGGGAACATATGTATATGTGTAATTGATTCATTTTGTTGTAAAGCACAAGCTAGCACACCATTGTAAAGCAATTATACTCCAATAAAGATGTTAAAAATAAATAAATAAATGCTGAAGGTGTTGTGGAGAAATGCATACCCTCAACTTTAAGTGGGATGTAACCTGGAAAGAGCCACTACTGAGCACAGAATCGTGGTGCATTTAAACGGTAAACCCTGAGATACCATATGATACAGGAGGCCCACTCCTGGGCCTATAACATAAGAAGACAGAATTGGAAAGACACAGGCAGGCAAATGTGCAGTGCAGCAGTATTACAATAGCCAAGACATGGAGGCAACCAAAAAGTCCATCAAGAGGTGAGTGGACAAAGAAGAACTGGTACATGTACAGATGGAAGATTAGCTAGGGAAAAAAATGAAACAATGCCATTTGCAGCACCGTAGATGATCCTAGAGGTAATCAGGCAAATCGTACTAATTCAGACAGCAAAAGACACATATCCTATAATATCACTCATAGGTGTTAGCTAAAAATTGATACCAATGAAGATATTTCCACAGAGAAAGGCAATCACAGATTCATTAAACAAAGTTATGGTTCACCAAATGGAAAGGTGTGAGGACTGGATACATTCGGATATTGGGGTTAACATAGATATAGAAACATGTGAAATATATAATCACCAAAGACCTATGGAATACCAAGAGAAGACTACTCAACATTGTGTCATAACCTACATGAGAAAACGATCTGAAGAAGTATAGATACATGTATATGTGTAAAAGAACTACATCTTACACACCTAGAACAAACAAAACATTTTAATCAAATTTGCTCTGATAAAAAATAAAAATTAAAAAAGAACAAGAAGAAAAAAGAGAGGAAAAAAAAAGAACAAGAAGTAGTGAGACATACACTTAAGGGGCTTTTTGTTGGCACATTGCATTCTAATTTACAACCAGAACACGACTTCCATTAAAGCTCTGTCATCACTAATATAGCAGTTTTATAAGCAATGTTGAATGTAGCTTAAAGAAGTCTCACTAATTATTGACAGTAACAAGAAAACAAACAAACTAAAAATCTCACAGCAAAAAGTATACATAGAGTAAGGGTAGTAGATCAAACACTTATTAAACTTCTGTAAAGAATAAAAGACACAGTAGTATTTTTTTTCAAAAAAAGAGAGGGCCCAAATAAATCAGAAATGAAAGAGATGATGTTACAAGAGCCACCACAGAAATACAAAGTATCCTAAGATACACACAGCGTAACTCAGGGCTCAGACTGGACAGAGCCCACTCTCCATTCACCTGTACATGACTTACAGGAAGCCTCAGGAACTGAGGAGGGGGTCCTGAGGAGAGGCACAAGATAGAAGATGCTAGGCATTAACATGACTGCATTCATCTTAAACGTGCCTGAACTACATTCACACGAGATGATTTTGTCCTGTATGTACATCAGCACCTCTAGTCGGAACTGCAGATCTTTGGCTTCACCACCTCTAAGACAGCATTAGCTTCACCTGCTGTGGACCGTCTCCTATAGGATTTCTAGAATCAAAAAGCATCGAAGCTTCACAGGACCCAGAGTCTGTGCGACTCCACTCCAAGTCTCAGAGTCTCAGCTGCACTCAGAGACTCAGAGTCTCAACAGAGACTCCACTCTTGGAGGACACACACAAAGTAGTGGGCACGTCAGGACCCAGGGGAAGGAGCAGTCACCCCATAGTGAATGATCATACCTAGCTGCTAGTTTTAGAGGGTCTCCTGCAGAGGCTGGGTGTGGCTGCGGCTCACCCATGGGGACAACGACACTGGTCAGCGGAAGTTCTGGGAAATACTCATTGGTGTGAACTCTCCCAGAGTCCACCATTAGCCCCACCAAGAGCAAGGTAGGCTCCAGTGCTGGGTCGCCTCAGGCCAAACAACCAACAGGGAGGGAACCCAGCCCCATGCATCAGCAGACAAGCAGATTAAACTTTTATTAAACTTTTATTTAATCCACAGACAAGCAGATTAAAGCTCTGCCCACCAGAGCAACACCCAGCTCTACCCACCACCAGTCCCTCCCATAAGGAAGCTTGCACAAGCCTCTAAGATAGACTCAATCACTGGAGAGCAGACAGCAGAAGCAAGAAGAACTACAATTCTGCAGCCTGTGGAAGGAAAACCACATTCACAGAGAGATAGAGAAAATGAAAAGGCAGAGGATTTTATACCAGATCAAGGAACAAGATAAATCCTCAGAAAAACAACGAAATGGGGTGGGGATAGGCAACCTTCCAGTAAAAGAATTCGGAATAATGATAGTGAAGATGATCCAAGACCTTAGAAAAAGAATGGAGGCAAAGATCGAGAAGATGCAAGAAATGCTTAACAAAGACCTAGAAGAATTAAGGAACAAACACCTAGAAGAATTAAAGAACAAACAAACAGAGATGAACAATACAATAACTGAAAATGAAAAATACACTAGAAGGAGTCAGTTAGCAGAATAAATGTGGCAGAAGAAACGGATAAGTGACCTGGAAGACAGAAGGTGGAAATCACTGCCGTGGAACAGAATAAAGAAAAGGAATGAAAATAAATGAGACACTCTAAGAGACTTCTGGACAACATTAAACGCAAGAACATTCGCATTATAGGGGTCCAAGATGGAGAACAGAGAGAGAAAGGACTCGAGAAAATATCTGAAGAGATTATAGTTGAAAACTTCCCTAGCATGGGAAAAGAAATAGCCACCGAAGTCCACGAAGCGCAGAGAGTCCCAGGCAGGACAAACCAAAGGAGAAAAATGCCGAGACACACAGTCATCAAATTGAAAAAATTAAAGACAAAGAAAAATTATTGAAAGCAACAAGGGAAAAGTGACAAAAAACATACAACGGAACTCCCATAAGGTTAACAGCTGATTTCTCAGCAGAAAATCTACAAGCCAGAAGGCAGTGGCATGATAAATTTAAAGTGATGAAAGGGAAGAACCTACCACCAAGAGTACTCCACCCAGCAAGTATCTCATTCAGATTTGATGGAGAAATCAAAAGCTTTACAGACAAGCAAAAGCTAAGAGAATTCAGCACCATGAAACCAGCTCTACAACAAATGCTAAAGGAACTTCTCTAAGTGGGAAACACAAGAGAAGAAAAGGACCCACCAAGACAAACCCATAACAATTAAGAAAATAATAATAGGAACATACATATCGATAATTACCTTAAACGTGAATGGATTAAATGCTCCAACCAAATGACACAGGCTCACTGAATGGATACAAAAACAAGACCCATATATATGCTGTCTACAAGAGACCCATTTCAGACCTAGGGACACATACAGACTGAAAGTGAGGGGATGGAAAAAGATATTCCATGCAAATGAAAATCAAAAGAAAGCTGGAGTAGCAATACTCATATCAGATAAAATAGATTTTAAAATAAAGAATGTTACAAGAGACAAGGAAGGACACTACATAATGATCAAGGGATCAATCCAAGAAGATAGAACAATTATAAATATATATGTACCCAACATAGGAACACCTCAATATATAAGGCAACTGCTAACAGCTATAAAAGAGGAAATCAACAGTAACACAATAATAGCAGGGGACATTAACACCTCACTTACACCAATGGAGATCATCCAGACAGAAAATTAATAAGGAAACACAAGCTTTAAATGACACAATAGACCAGATAGATTTAATGGATATTTATAGGACATTCCATTCAAAAACAGCAGATTACACGTTCTTCTCAATGGCACATGGAACATTCTCTGGGATAGATAACATCTTGGGTCACAAATAAAGCCTCAGTAAATATAAGAAAAATGAAATCATATCGAGCAGCTGTTCCGACCACAATGCTATGAGATTAGAAATCAATTACAGGGAAAATAACGTAAAAAACACAAACACATAGAGGCTAAACAATACGTTTCTAAATAACCAAGAGATCACTGAAGAAATAAAAGAGGAAATCAAAAACTACCTAGAGACAAATGACAACAAGACCACGATGATCCAAAACCTATGGGATGCAGCAAAAACAGTTCTAAGAGGGAAGTTTATAGCAATAAAAGCCTACCTCAAGAAACCAGAAAAATCTCAAATAAACAATCTAACCTTACACCTAAAGGAACTAGAGAAAGAAGAATAAAACCCAAAGTTAATAGAAGGAAAGAAATCATAAAGATCAGAGCAGAAATAAATGAAATAAAAACAATAGCATAAGATCAATAAAACTAAAAGCTGGTTCTTTGAGAAGATAAACAAAAATGATAAAACTTTAGCCAGACTCAAGTAAAAGAGGGAGAGGACTCAAATCAATAAAATTAGAAATGAAAAACGAGAAGTTGTAACAGACACCACAGAAATACAAAGCATCCTAAGAGACCTCTACAAGCAATTCCATGCCAATAAAATGGACAACCTGGAAGAAATGGACAAATTCTTAGAAAGGTAAAACATTCCAAGACTGAACCAGGAAGAAATAGAAAATATGAACAGACCAATCACAAGTAACGAAATTGAAACTGTGATTAAAAATCTTCCAACAAACAAAAGTCCAGAACCAGATGGCATCAGACGTGAATTCTATCAAACATTTAGAGAAGAGCTAACACCCAACCTTCTCAAACTCTTCAGAACTTTTCAGGGGAAGGAACACTCCCAAACTCATTATATGAGGTCAACATCACCCTGATACCAAAACCAGACAAAGATACTACAGAAAAAGGAAATTAGAGACAAATATCACTGATTAGTATAGATGTAAAAATCCTCAACAAAATACTAGGAAACAGAATTGAACAACACATTAAAAGGATCATGCACCATGATCAGGTGGGGTTTATCCAAGGGATGCAAGAATTCTTCAATATACACAAATCAATCAATGTGATACACCATATTAACAGGTTGTAGAATAAAAATACGATCATCCCAATAGATGCAGGAGGAGCTTTCGACAAAATTCAACACCCATTTATGATTAAAAGTCTCCAAACAGTGGGCATAGAGGGAATCTACCTCAACGTAATAAAGGCAGTATATGACAAACCCACAGCAAACGTCATTCTCAATAGTGAAAAACTAAAAGCATTTCCTCTAAGATCAGGAACAAGACAAGGATGTCCACTCTCACCACTATTACTCAACATAGTTTTGGAAGTCCTAGACACAGCAATCAGAGAAGAAAAAGAAGTAAAAGCAATACAAATTGGAAAAGAAGAAGTAAAGTTGTCACTGTTTGCAAATGACATGATACTACACATAGTGAATCCTAAAGATGGCACCAGAAAACTACTAGAGCTAATCAATGAATTTGGTAAAGTTGCAGGATACAAAATTAATGCACAGAAATCTCTTGCATTCCTCTACACTAACAATGAAAGATCAGAAAGAGAAATTAAGGAAACAATCCCATTCGCCATTGCAACAAAAAGAATAAAATACGTAGAAATGAACCTACCTAAGGAGGTAAAAGACCTGTACTCAGAAAACTATAAGACACTGCTGAAAGAAATCAAAGATGATATAAACAGAGGGAGGGATAAACCATGTCCTTGGATTAGAAGAATCAATATTGTGAAAATGACTATACTACCCAAAGCAAGCTACAGATTCAATGCAATCCCTATCAAATTACAGTGGCTTTTTCTACAGAACTAGAACAAAAAAATCTTAAAATTTGTTTGGAGACACAAAAGACCCCGAATAGCCAAAGCAGTCTTGAGGGAAATTAAAAGAGCTGGAGGAATCAGACTTCCTGACTTCAGACTATACTACAAAGCTACAGTAATCAAGACTATATGGTACTGGCACAAAAACAGAAATATAGATCAATTGAACAAGATAGAAAGCCCAGAGATAAACCTACGTACCTATGGCTAACTCATCTATGACAAAGGAGGCAAAGATATACAATGGAGAAAAGACAGCCTCTTCAGTAAGTGGTGCTGGGAAAACTGGACAACTACACGTGAAAGAATGAAATTAGAACACTCCATAACACCATACACAAAAATAAACTCAAAATGGATTAGAGATCTAAATGTTAGACAAGACACTATAAAACTCTTAGAGGAAAACATAGGCAGAACACTCTATGACATAAATCACAGCAAGATCCTTTTTGACCCACCTCCTAGAGAAGTGGAAATAAAAACAAAAGTAAACAAATGGGACCTAATGAAACTTCAAAGCTTTTGCACAGCAGAGGAAAACATAAACAAGACGAAAAGACAACCCTCAGAATGGGAGAAACTGTTTTCAAATGAAGCAAATGACAAAGGATTAATCTCCAAAATTTACAAGAAGCTCGTGTAGCTCAATATCACAAACACAAACAACCCAATCCAAAAATGGGCAGAAGACCTAAATAGACATTTCTCCAAAGAAGATATACAGATTGCCAACAAACACATGAAAGGATGCTGAACATCACTAATCATTAGAGAAATGCAAATCAAAACTACATTGAGGTATCACCTCTCAGCAGTCAAAATGGCAATCATCAAAAAATCTACAAACAATAAATGCTGGAGAGGCATTTACTGGAGAAAAGGGAATGGTCTTGCACTGTTGCTTGGTATAGCCACTAGGGAAAACAGTATAGAGGTTCCTTACAAAACTAAAAATAGAAGTACCATACGACCCAGCAATCCAACTACTGGGCATTTGCCCTGAGAAAACCATAATTCAAAAAGAGTTATATACAACAATGTTCATTGCAGCTCTACTTACAATAGCCAGGACATGGAAGCAACCTAAGTGTCCATGGACAGATAAATGGATAAAGAATATCTGGCACATATATACAATGGAATATTACTCAGCCATAAAAAGAAACAAAACTGAGTTATTTGTAGTGAGGTGGATAGACTTAGAGTCTGTCCTCCACAGTGAAGTAAGTCAGAAAGAGAAAAATAAATACCGTATGCTAACAGAGATATATGGAATCTAAAGAAAACAAAGTTTAAGAAGAACCTAGGGGCAGGACAGGATTAAGGACACAGACGTAGAGAAAGGACTTGAGGACACGGGGAGGGGGAAGGGTAAGCTGGGACGAAGTGAGAGAGTGCCATGGACATATATACATTACCAAATGTAACATCGATAGCTACTGGGAAGCAGCCACATAGCACAGGGAGATCAGCTCAGTGCTTTGTGACCACCTAAAGGGGTGGGATATGGAGGGTGGGAGGGAGATGCAAGAGGGAGGGGATACGGTGATATATGTATAATTGATTCACTTTGTTATACAGCAGAAACTAACACTCCATTGTAAAGTAATTATACTCCAATAAAGGTGTAAAAGGAAAAAAAAAAAAAGAAAGCCCAGAGATAAACCTACACACCTATGGTCAACTAATCTATGACAGAGTAGGCAAGACTATACAATGGAGAAAATACAGTGTCTTCAAATCAGTGGTGCTGGGGAAAATGGACAGCTACATGTAAAAGAATGAAATTAGAACACCCCCTAACACCATACAGAAAAATAAATTCAAAATGGATTAGAGACCTTAATGTAAGACCAGACAGTATAAAACTCTTAGAGGAAAACATAGGAAGAATACTCTAACATAAATCACAGCAAGATCTTTTTTGATCCACCATCTAGAGTAATGCCATAAAAACGAAAACTAAACAAATGGGACCTAATGAAACGTAAAAGCTTTTGCAAAGCAATGGAAACTACAAACAAGACGAAAAGACAACCCTCAGAATGGGAGAAAATATTTGCAAACGAATCAATGGACAAAGGATTAATCTCCAATATATATAAACAGCTCATGCAGCTCAATATTAAAAAAAACAAACAACCCAATACAAAAATGGGCAGAAGATCTAAATAGACATTTCTTCCAAGAAGATATAGAGATGGCCAAGACGCACAAGAAAAGCTGCTCAACATCATTAATTATTAGAGAAATGCAAATCAAAACTACAATGAGGTATCACCTCACACCTGTTAGAATGGGCATCATCAGAAAATCTACAAACAACAAATGCTGGAGAGGGTGTGGAGAAAAGGAACCCTCTTCCACTATTGGTGGGAATGTAAATTGATACAATCACTATGGAGAACAGTATGGAGGTTCCTTAAAAACTAAAAATAGAATTACCATATGATCCAGCAATCCCACTACTGGGCATATACCCAGAGGAAACCATAAATTCAAAAGACACATTCACCACAATGTTCATTGCAGCACTATTTACAATAGCCAGGTCATGGAAGCAACCTAAATGCCCACAGACAGACGAATGGATAAAGATGTGGTACATATATAAAATGGAATATTACTCAGCCATAAAAAGGAATGAAATTGGGTCACTTGTAGAGACGTCGATGGATCTAGAGACTGGCATACAGAGTGAAGTAAGTCAGAAAGAGAAAAACAAATATTGTATATTAATGCATATATGTGGAACCTAGAAAAATGGTACAGATGAACCGGTTTGCAGGGCAGAAATAGAGACACAGATGTAGAGAACAAATGTATGGACACCAAGAGGGAAAAGCCGTGGGGGGCGTGGCAGTGGGAGGAGTTGGGAGATTGGGATTGACATGTATACATTTATATGTATAAAATAGATAACCAGTAAGAACCTGCTGTATAGAAAATAAAATTAAGTTAAAAAATTAAAAAATAAATAAGATTTTTTAAAAAACGGAAAAAAGTTATTCCCTTCACATACATGTATTTATATGAATGAATGATTTCCATGCTTATATCTATAAGTACAAAAGAGGAATAAAATCTACCTTGAACCAAAAAAGAACAAAAACACAGAACCCACCAGTTATACAGAGGAAAACCCTATCAGGGCACTTGCTCCACTGGTAAACAATTCTGAAGTTGGTCAGAGGTGAGGAATCGTCTCGCATGCAGCCAGCAGCCCCCCACCCCACAAGGAGCATCCTCATTGCAAAGCTGGGGGACCGTGCCGAGGCGTCTGTGAGTAAACGCGAGCTGAGCCCCAGGCCAGCTACTGCTAAACTGTTCCCACCCTTCTCAGGTAAAACACCTGAATATGTACAAGGACTTGAAAGCCTAGAGGAAGGGCCGTGGAGCCACACCAGTGACAGCACACCATCCGACTTGGTGCCTGCAGGCTAGCCAGGATTGTCCTGGCCCCGGGCACTCTTCTGGAAGCTTTCCATTTCCCTGCCTGAGATACCCGTCCTGTCCAGGCCCCCACTTCTTTTTTCCTTCCTCACCTCTTCCCAGGGAGAAATTCCAGCATAAGGTATGGGTGACACATCCTCTTCTTTAGCAGGTGGCAGCACAGCAACTCCTGCAGAAAGTCCAGCAGAACCCACTCACACCG
This sequence comes from Tursiops truncatus, assembly GCF_011762595.2. Classification (NCBI taxonomy): domain Eukaryota; kingdom Metazoa; phylum Chordata; class Mammalia; order Artiodactyla; family Delphinidae; genus Tursiops; species Tursiops truncatus. The sequence goes on from NW_022983411.1 coordinate 92,150, forward strand.
GGCCACCCACAAAGCCGTGGCCCCTCACTCCCACCCACCAGCCCAGCCCCGAGACTGCTGACGGGGCAGAGAATATGGCGTCAGGAAGAGCTGCAGGGGCTCTTGCTGCCTGGAGTGGTGTTATATTGACCTCAACCCAGGCACACCTGGGGAGGGCTGGCCCGCACGGTCAGGCTGCCCAGGTCAACCAATCATCACCCCTCAGGGGCTCACAGTTGCAGAAAATGGAACTTGCTGAACCAGCCAGGTCCAAGGAACAGGTGTGGGCTCTTGAGAGTCAGGATAGACAAGGGGCTGCAGCTCTGGCTTGTTTTCTAATCATTTTATCTGGCCCATGAGTGGGAGACAACTTCAAGAAAACCCTCTCCTAATGAGAGGAACCCAGGAGGCAGGGAGAGGAGGGGTGGTGGGTGGAGACAGAGGCCTGGTGCCCCAGCCGCAGTGGAAGTCTCTGGAAGACCAGGTGGAGGGAAGCCCCACAGAGTGACGCCCAGTGTCACAGACCTGTCGGAGCTGCTGTTTGTTAGCTCAGGTCCTGTTCTTAGGTGCTCTGTGTCAGCTCTGAGTGACAGGTGAGCTGGGGGTGCTCTGCACTGAGGGCTATGTGCACAGTTCCTGTGTGCCCAGCCCTGCCAGGGTACCTGCCCAGGGGAGCTCTGTATCCTCGGAGGGGCCTGACCACGAGAGCCCCATGGGCTGCTGGGGACCTGCCCAGATTAGCTCCATATCTTGGGAGGGGCCTGACCACGAGAGCCCCATGGGCTGCTGGGGACCTGGGAAAGGATGTCAGGACAGTCATTGAAGCCACTGAGGATATACATCCAGTAGTTCCTAATCCCTACACCCTGCTGGTCATTCTACCATCCACCAGGACATGGTATTGTGTATTAGACTTCAATTATGCTTCATTCTGTATTCCATTAGTCCCAGAGTCACAAGAAATTTTGACTTCTGAGTGGCAGGACTCAACATACAACAAAAACAATACTGCTGGGCCGTCCTGCCCCAAGGGTTCAAAATTCCCACACCATCTTTGGGGAAACGTTAGCTAAACACCTAAAAGTTCTACCTCTGGAAAAGGGAACCCTCCTTCAATATGCAGATGACATTCTGATCGCCAGCCCTACTAAGGAGGCCTCTGAACTACCTAGCCAATAAAGGATTGAAGGTGTCCAAGGAAAAGGCCCAAATATCACAGACTAAGGTGGCCTGCCTGGGCTCCATTCTCACAGAAGGTCGGAGAAGCCCATCCCAGGAAAGGGAAGAAGCCATTTGCAGCCTTACTCCCTTCTAAAACTAGAAGACAGCTTAGGGTTTCCTGGGGAGGCCGGGGATTGCTGCATCTGGATCCCTAACTACAGTCTAATAGCTGGGCCTCTATATGAAACACTGAAAGGAAAAGATGATGATCCTTTTGAATAGAATCCAGAAGCGGCCTTTCAAGAATGCAAAGAGCAGTCAATTCAGACCCTTGCCCTGAAACTCCCTAATTTAGCTAAACCCTTTGAACTTTACATCCCCATAGAATGGGAATCGCCCTTGGAGTACTAGTGCAAAAACTGGGACCACTTGAAATGGAACAATGCAAGAATGCCCTCCAGGTAGGATAAACTACGGTCACCAATGGCTTGGCCTACCGCCCCATCCGGCCAGGGTACTGGGGGTATGTAAGAACATGGAAATCAGCAACCCGCAAGGCCAGCTCCCTCCTAAGGGAAAAGGACCCCACGTGGTGATCCTAACCACCCACCATGCCCTGCAGTTGCAGGGGTCGCTCCGTGGGCACACTGACCTCGAGTGAGGAGGCCCTCCAACTCCAACCTCCAGACAGACAACCGGGGGCAACGGGTCCCCATGACGACTCGTGTGACCATCACTTGATCTGGAGTTTCTCTCAGAAAACAAGAGTGTGCCCCAAAAGGGCAGACTACTGCTTGCAGGACTTACTGCACCCAGAGGGGAGCTAATAAGCTTGGCGGGGGAACCGTATATCATGCTGTCACCATAGAAAAACCTACAGACACCGCGGTGACGGCGGCCAATAAGACCAGCTGGCCTCCTAGCTACTTCAAAAGGCCGTTGACTCAGTGGCCGTCATGGTCCTGGATCACCACCGACCCTGGACTGTCTGGGAGTTGAGCGGGCAGGGCTCTGACACTTGGTGCTGTTTGTACGTTAACTCAGGGGCCTAATTGAAGAAAGCGCAGACTACTGGTCAGAGCATCTAGGCCGGCAGAAACCGTCAGCCTAAGGTGGCCAAACAAATGTGGGGCGGGGTAAAACCAGCCCCCACAGCCTCTCTGCGCGTCTCTTTCCTGGACCCTTAAAGGTCATTAGAATCTATAACACTTCCAATGCTGGTGCTCAGGTGGACGAGCAGTGAGGCAGGAGACCTGGGGACAATCAACCTCACCTGGAGGCTGCTGGGGAGAAGTTCTGCCCCTCCCCACAAGTGCGAGGACTCCCAACTCAGCACGAAGCAGTTAAAGAAGAGGGGTCTGCACCCACAGCGCCCCAAGAATGAGGAATAGGACAAAAGGCAGAGGAGTGGTTTGTCACTGGCAAAGCCCATGAAAAATTCCTGGGAGATAAAAATAGAATCTGGGCAATAAAATAAAGTCTAACCTTTTTTTCCTCTGTGCTTTGTCTAATTTCACGTGCTCCTAGGGTTCCGCATTTAGAGGTCCCACAGCCGGCACTTCAGACCCGATTTCCTAATGCAGAATGGCTGGGTTGACATTTCAGCTCCCGGGGCCCCATGCAGACTCCACGACATAGAGCCTGAGCTGCAGCCAACCCGCTCCTCGAGAGCTCCACCCCTCCCTCCCACTGATGCTGCTGGGATTCCTACACAGCAGGTAAGCCCACAGCCCACGGGGTAGTGCACGCTCTCATCTCTCCATTCTCTGAAGAAAATATAAAATTTCCCTTGCTTCTGAACCAAACTCAGTCTCGATCTGTTGGCTCCAATGACACTGGGCAAGGGGAGCCTTGTTGGGGCCCACTCTGGTGGATCAGTCACAGAAATTGACAACATTGTAACATCAATGAACAGATGTGTGAGCAAAACTGTAATTAACGTATAGCAGTGTATAAGTTTTGGGTAAAATAGGATGTTTCTAACACTTCCATTGGATATTTCCATCACTTTATATGGAGCACAGGGGCACTGCAATTCACCTGTTCCATAACCCTAACCCTAACTCTAACCCTAATCCTAAACTGAACTCTTTACCTAACCCTTACACTACACGGTACCCTAATCCTAATCCGTACACTAACAATAACGCATAACCTAACACGTACCCTACCCTAACCCTGAAATGTACCCTATCCCTAACGCTAACCCTAACCCTGACCTTAAACCTACCCCTAACCCTAAACCTAATCCTAACCCGTACACTAACACTAACGCGTACCAATAACACTAATGCATACCCTAACACTAACGCATACCCTAACACGCACGCTCACCCTAAACCGTTGTCGTACCCTAACCTGTACCCTAAACCCTCCCCATTCCCTAAGCCTAACCCTAACACTATCCCTAACCTGAAGCCTTACCCTAAGCCATCCCCTAATCCTAAGCCATACACTAACACTAACCTGTACCCTAACAAGTACACTAACCCTAAACCGTTGTCGTACCCTAACCTGTACCCTAAACCACCCCCATTCCGCAACCCTAACCCAAAGCCTTACCCTACGATGTCCCCTAATCCTAACCCGTACACTAAATTCACCCATACCATAGCACCTATCCTAAAGCTAAACTCTTGTCGTACCCTAACCCTAACGCTAACCCTAATCCTTACACAAAGCCTTACCCTAACACGTCCCCTAATCCTAAACCATACACTAACACTAACCCATACCCGAACACGTACGCTAACCATAAAGTGTTGTCGTAAACTAACCTGTACCCTAACCTAAACTGTCCCCGTTCCCTAACCCTAACTCTTACCCTAAGCCTTACCCTAAGCTGTCCCCTAATCTTAACCCATAAACTACCACTAAACCATACCCTAACATGTACGCTAACACTAAACTGTTGTCATACTCTAAACTGTACACTAAACCGTCCCCGTTCCCTAACCCTAACCATAAACCTAACCCTTACCCGAAGTCTTACCCTAACCTGTCCCCTAATCCTAACTACTATGCTAACACTAACCCGTACCCTAACACGTACTCTCACCCTAAACCGTTGTCGTACCCTAACCTGTACCCTAAACCGTCCCTGTCCCCTAAACCTAACCCTAACACTAACCCTTACCCAAAGCCTTACCCTATCCTGACCCCTAATCTTAACCCATACACTAACAGTAAACCATACCATAACACGTACGCTAAACCAAAACCGTTGTCGTACACTAACCTGTAACCTAAACCGTTCCCGTTCCCATTCCCTAACACAAACCCTGGCCCTAGACCGAAACCTTACAGGAAGCCTTACCCTAAACCGTCCCCTAATCCTAACCCATACACTAACACTAACCCATACCCTAACACCTACGCTAACCCTACACCGTTGCGTACCCTAACATGTACCCTTAACCATCCCCATTTCCTAACCCTAACCCTAACACTAACCCTTACCCGAACCCTTACCCTAACCAGTTCCCTAATCCTAACCCATACACTAACACTAACCTGTACCCTGATACATACCCTAACATGTTGTTGTACTCTAAACTGTGATCTAAACCATACGCATTCCCTAACCCTAACCCTTACGCTAACACGTGCCCTAACACGTACGCTCACCCTAATCCGTTGTCGTACTCTAACCTGTACCCTAAACCGTCCCCATCCTCTAACCCTAACACGTACACTAACACTAACCCATACCCTAACACATACGCTATCCCTAAAGTGTTGTCGTACACTATCTTGTACCCTAAACTGTCCCCGTACCCTAACCCTAAACCAAACCCTAATCCTAAACCTAACCCTAGCCCTCACACTAACCCTAACTCTCCCCGTTCCCTAACCCTTACCCGAAGCCTTACGCTAACCCATCCCCTAATCCTAACCCGTAAGCTAACACTAACCCGTACCCGAACACGTACGCTCACCCTAAACTGTTGTCGTACCCTAACCTGTACCCTAAACCGTCCCCTAACCCTAACCCTTACGCTAACACTAACCTGTACACTAACACGTACGCTCACCCTAAACCACTGTCGTACCCTAACCTGTACCCTAACCCGTCCCCTAATACTAATCTGTACAATAACTCTAACCAGTACCCTAACACGTACGCTCACCCTAAACTGTTGTCGTACCCTAACCTGTACACTAAACCGTCTCTGTCCCCTAACCCTAACCCTAACCCTTAATCGAAGCCTTACCCTAACCAGTCCCCTAATCCTGACCCGTACGCTTACAGTAACCCGTACCCTAACACGTACGCTCACCCTAAACCATTGTCGTACCCTAACCTGTACCCTAAACCGTCCCCATCCCCGTCCCCTAACCCTTACCCGAAGCCTTACCCTAACCCGTCCCCTAATCCTAACCCGTACGCTAACACTAGCCCATACCCTAACACGTACACTAACCCTAAACCATCCCCATTTCCTAACCCTAACCCTAACACTAACCCTTACCTGAAGCCTTACCCTAACCAGTTCCCTATTCCTAACCCATACGCTAACACATACGCTATCCCTAAAGTGTTGTCGTACACTATCTTGTACCCTACACTGTCCCCGTTACCTAACCCTAAACCAAACCCTAATCCTAAACCTAACCCTAGCCCTCACTCTAACCCTAACTCTCCCCATTCCCTAACCCTAACTCTAAACCTAACCCTTACCCGAAGCCTTACCCTAACCCGTACCATAATCCCAACATGTACCCTAACACGTACGCTCACCCTAAACCGTTGTCGTACCCTAACCTGTACCCTAAACCGTCCCTGTCCCCATCCCCTAACCCTAACCCTAACCCTTACCCGAAGCCTTACACTAACCCGTCCCCTAATCCTAACCTGTACGCTAACACTAACCCGTACTCTAACACGTACGTTCCCCTAAATCGTTGTCGTACCCTAACCTGTACCCTAAACCCTCCCCATTCCCCAAGCCTAACCCTAACACTATCCCTAACCCGAAGCCTTACCCTAAGCCATCCTCTAATCCTAACCCATACACTAACACTAAACTGTACCCTAACAAGTACACTAACCCTAAACCGTTGTCATAACCTAATCTGTACCCTAAACCATGTCCGCTCCCTAACCCTTACCCGAAGCCTTACCCTAAGCCATCCCCTAATCCTAACCCATACACTAACACTAACACCTACACTAACACGTATGCTAACCCTAAACTGTTGTCGTACCCTAACCTGTACCCTAAACCGTCCCCGTCCCCTAACCCTAACCCTTACCCGAAGCCTTACCCTAACTCGTAAAATAATCCTAACCTGAACCCTACCACAAAATCGTACACTAACACGTACGTTAAAAGAAAAACGTTGTCGTACCCTAACCTTTACCCTAAACCATCCCCATCCCCTAACCCTAACCCTAAACCTAACCCTTACCCGAAGCCTTACCCTAACCCTTCCCCTAATCCTAAACTGTACACTAACACTATTCCGTATCCTAACACTTACACTAACCATAAAGTGTTGTCGTACACTAACCTGTACCCTAAACTGTCCCAGTTCCCTAAACCTAACCCTAACCCTTACCCTAAGCCATACCCTAAGCTGTCCCCTAATCCTTACCCTAAGCCGTACCCTAAGCTGTCCCCTATTCCTAACCCGTAAACTACCACTAGCCCATACCCTAACACGTACGCTAATGCTAAACAGTTGTCATACTCTAAACTGTACACTAAACCGTCCCCATTCCCTAACCCTAAACCTAACACTTACCCGAAGCCTTACACTAAACCGTTCCCTAATCCTAACCCGTACAATAACACTAACCTGTACCCTAACACGTACGCTATCCCTAAACCATCCCCGTTCCCTAACTCTATCTCTAACCTATCCCTAACACTTACCGGAAGCCTTACACTAACCCGTTCCCTATTCCTAACCTGTTCGCTAACACTAATCCATACCCTAACATGTACGCTAATCCTAAACTGTTATCATACCCTAACATGTACCCTAAACCATTCACGTTCCCTAACCCTAAAACATTGTGGTACCCTAACCTGTACCCTAAGCCGTCCCAGTTCCCTAACCGTAACCCTAACCCTAAGCCTAACACTAACCCTTACCCGAAGCCTTACACTAACCCGTCCCCTAATCCTAACCCATACACTAACACTATCCCATACCCTAACCCTAAACCATTGTCATACCCTAACCTGTACCTTAAACCATCCCAGTTCCCTAAACCTAACCCTTACCCGAAGCCTTACCCTAACCCGTCCCCTAATCGTAACACTTACACTAACACTAACCCGTACAGTAACACGTGTGCTAACCCTACACTGATGTCATACCCTAAACAGTACCCTAAACAGTTACTGTTCCCTAACCCTAAACCTAACCCTTACCCTAACCCGTCCCCTAATCCTACCTCGTATGCTAACACTAACACATACCCTAACACCTATGCTCACCCGAAACCGTTGTCGTACCCTAACCTGTACCCTAAACCATCCCCATCCCCTAAATCTAACCCATACTCTAACACTAACTGGTACCCTAAAATGTACGCCCACCCTAAACCATTGTCGTACCCCAACCTGTACCCTAAACTGTCCCCGTCCCCTAAATCTAACCCGTACACTAAACTAACCGGTACCCTAAAACGTACGCTCACCCTAAAACGTTGTCGTATCCTAACCTGTACCTTAAACCGTCCCCGTCCCCTAACACTAACCCTAACCCTAACACTAACACTAAACCCACTTATAGGCCTATAGCTCAGGAAAATTACTATAACAAGACACAACCACCCCAAAGTTTAGGGCTGCTCTGTTTACAAGGGCCTCGACTACGGTACGACTTAAATATCCTAGAAAGAGAAAAAATGGATAAAGAAATTTTCGTACTTACGTACAATGGAATATCACTCAGCAATGAAGTCAATGTCATCAGGCCCGTAGAAGCATAATGAATGGATTTAGGTACGATGATTCTAAGGAAATAAGTCACACAGAAAAAGAAACTTATGATAAGATATCACTTATAGAGGGAATGGAAACTTGGATACACATGAACAGAATTACAAAACAGAACAGAGTCTCACATTTAGAAAACCAACTTATACTTGCTTAAGGGGAAAGGTGAGTTGGGGTGCTGTGTAAAACCAGAGATTGAAATTAGCACAGATACCATTCCATAAGCCAAATATGTAACAGACAAGACCTACACCTTGCTCAACGAATTAGATTCAAAACGGCCTATTCACCGCAGAGAAATATATCAGACAATAAGAATATTAAAACATATGTATTTATATGTCTCTGTAAGAGAATGTAGTGTGTGTAGAGCAGCATACACAGCCGGTAAAATCAGCTAAACCCCATTATAAAAATAAATTTCAAAGCCAAAACACAAAGCCAGTGAAGGAGAGAAAACTCTTAAATAATCGTTCAGGGCTTGTGATGAAACTTGGATGTACCACTTCTACACCCACAGCTGGGTGAGACATAAGGCAGGACATTTGGGGCTGAGAGGATTGGTGAGGTTCGGTGAGCAAATGCAGACCCTTTGAAGTAATACTGCATGCTACCCATTCCATGGGTCCCAACTCTCCAGGTTGAAGGAATTCTTCCTACAGCTAAAACATGCATGGGAAACCCAGAGGATGCTCCACCGTGTGATCGGGCAACGTTTCTAAAACGCATCTCATTCTTTGTACCTTAGTGCACGGATTCGCCATTCCACATGCTTTACTAAAAATCTCCCCACGTGGAGAGTCACTGCCTTTAAACTCCTGTTTGGCACAGTTTGCAATTTTTACGGAGGATGAAAGGGAATAGGGAGAACCAATGAGAGACTAGCTGTAGGTGTTTGGATGGTCACATTTTACTCTAATTTCCCACCAGGAAGAAGAATTAACAAAAGGCTCGGCGTGTCGTGACAAAACGAGAAGAGGGCCTGACGCAATCCTGCGGTTTTGCACCCATCTAACAAAACAGCGAGTTGAAAAAAGGAGCTCCGGGTCACTGCAATTCACAAACCTGCAGAGTTATACAGGACAGCTATCGTCCAAAAATATATTGAGGTAAGGCTATGAAGAGGACGTGAAATCACGGCAAAATTGCAGGAAATAGATTTCAGGAGGTAGATTGAAACACCATTTAAAGTATATGAAAAGCGGCAGAACTTCGACAATGATGCACTTGGCCAAAAAGTAGGTATGCTTTTTTTGCTGAATACATGCAGGAAAAAAGCATACGCACTTTTTGTCGACATAAGCAAGCCTGCAATGGAGATCTGCACTACAATGAAGTCTCACTTCCCATCGGTCAAAAGGGCCATCTAAAAAAAGTGTAAAACCCAGAAAGGCAGGACAGGCCATGGAGAACAGGGGGCCTTGTTATGCTGATGGTCGGGATGTAAATTGCCAACAGCCACTCTGGAGGAGTGTATGGGGTTTCCTGAAACATCTTAAAAACAAAGCTACAGAGCCTAGGGTGCTTCCACTTATGGCCCTATAGCTTAGGAAATTTAAAATCAACAAGACACAGCCCACCCCAAAGTTTAGGGCTGCTGTGTTTACAAGAACATTGACTATGGTACAACTTAAATATCCCAGAAAGTGAAAAATGGATAAAGAAGTTGTGGTACTTACGTACAATGCAATATCACTCAGCAATGAAATCTATGTCATCAGGCCTGTAGCAGCATAATGAGTGGATTCAGGTATGATGATTCTAAGGAAATAAGTCACACAGAAAAAGAAACTTATGATAAGATATCACTTATAGAGGGAATGGAAACTTGGATACACATGAACAGAATTACAAAACAGAACAGAGTCTCACATTTAGAAAACAAACTTATGCTTGCTTAAGGGGAAAGGTGAGTTGGGATGCTGCATAAATCCAGAGATTGAAATTAGCACAGATACCGTTCCATAAACCAAATATGTAATAGAAAAGACCTACTGCTTGCTCAATGAAGTGGACTCAACACCCCCTATTCACCACAGAGGAATATATCTGACTAGTAAGCATCTTAAAACCTATGTATCTATGTGTCTCCATAAGAGAATCAAGTGTGTGTAGAGAGGCATAAACACAGCAGTGAAAATCAGCTAAACCGCATTATAAAAATAAATTTCAAAAACAAAACACAATGACAGTGAAATAGAGAACAATTCTTAAATAATTCATTCAGGGCTTGCGATGCAACCTGGATTTACCACATCTACACCCAGAGCTGGGTGACACATAAGGCCGGACACTTGGGGTGATAGGATTGGTGAGGTTCAGTGAGCAAATGCAGACCCTTTGAAGTCATATTGCACGGTACCCATTCCATGGGTCCCAACTCTCCAGGTTGAAGGGATTCTTCCTAAAGCTAAAACATGTATGGGAAACCCAGAGAATGGTACACCATGTGATCGGGAAACGGTTCTAAAATGCATCCCATTTTTCGTCACCTTGCACTCGGGTTTGCCATTCCAGACGTTTTACTAACAATCTCCCCACTTGGCGCGTCAGTGCCTTTAACCTCCTGTTTGGCACAGTTTGCAATTTCTGTGGAGGATGAACAGGAATAGGGAGAACCAATGAGAGACTAGCTGTAGGTGTCTGGACGGGCACATATCACTTTAATTTCCCATCAGGAAGAAGAATGAACCAAAGGCTCAGCATGCCCTGCTGGAACCAGAATAGGGCCTGAAGCAATCCTGCAGGTTTGCGGCCAGCTCACAAGAAAGTGAGTTAAAAAAGGAGCTCAGGGGCACTGTAATTCACAAACCTGCACAGTTATAAATGACAGCTATCGTCCAAAACTATATTGAGGTAAGGCTACGAAGAGGACTTGAAAGCAAGGAAGAATTGCAGGAAACTGATTGCAAGAGGTAGATTGGAGTTGCCTTTAAAGCATATGAAAAGTGGCAGAACTTTGACAATGATGCACTTGGCCAAAAAGGGCGTATGATTTTTTTCCTGAATACATTCAGGAAAAAACGCATACGTGCTTTTTCTTCAACCAAGCAAACGGGCAACAGAGATCCGCACTACACTGAAGTCTCACTTCCCACCGGTAAAATGGGCCATCTGAAAAAAGTGTAAAATCCAGAAAGGCAGGACAGGCCATGGAGAACTGGGAGCCTTGTTATGCTGATAGGGGGGGATGTAAATTGCCAGCAGCCACTGTGGAGAAGTGTATGGTGTTTCCTGAAACATCTAAAAAACAAAGCTACAGAGACTCGGGCACTTCCACCTATGGCCCTATACCTTAGGAAAATTAAAATCAACAAGACACAGCCACCCCAAAGTTTAGGGCTGCTGTGTTTACAAGAACCTCGACAATGGTACAACTTAAATATCCCAGAAAGAGAAAAATGGATAAAGATGTTGTGGTACTTACGTACAATAGAATGTCACTCAGCAATGAAATCAATGTCATCAGGCCCGTAGCAGCATAATGAGTGGATTCAGGTACGATGATTCTGAGTGAAATATGTCACACAGAAAAAGAAACTAGTCATAAGATATCACTTATAGAGGGAATGTAAACTTGGCTACACATGAACTAAATTACAAAACAGAACAGTCTCACATTTAGAAAACAAACTTTTGCTTGCTTAAGAAGAAAGGTGAGTTGGGGTGCTGCATAAAACCAGAGATTGAAATTATGGAACAGATACCGTTCCATAAGCCAGTAATAGACAAGATATACTCCTTGCTCAACGAAGTGGACTCAACACCCCATAGTCAACACAGAGGAACATGTCTGACTAGTAAGAATCTTAAAACGTATGTATTTGTAGGTCTCCATAAGAGGATCAAGTGTGCATAGAGCGACATAAACACAGCAGTGAAAATCAGCTAAACCCCATTATAAAAATGAATTTCAAAAACAAAACACAAAGACAGTGAAAGAGAGAGAAATTCTTAAATAATTCTTTCAGGGCTTGTGATGAAACCTGGATTTACCACATCTACAACCACAGCTGGGTGAGACATAAGGCTGGACACTTGGGGCTGAGAGGATTGGTGAGGTTCGGTGAGCAAATGCAGACCGTTTTAAGTAGTACTGCGTGTTACCCATTCCATGTGTCCCAACTCTCCAGGTTGAAGGGATTCTTCCTACAGCTAAAACATGCATGGGAAACCCAGAGGATGGTCCACAGTGTGATCGGGCAAGGTTTCTAAAACGCATCTCATTATTCGTCCTCTGGTACTTGGGTTCACCATTCCAGACACTTTACTAACAATCTACCCACTTGGAGAGTCAGTGCCTTTAACCTCCTGTTTGGCACACTCTGCAATTTCTGCAGAGGATGAACGGCAATAGGGAGAACCAATGAGAGACTTGCTGTAGGTGTTTGGAAGGGGACATTTCACTCTAATTTCCCAACAGGATGTAGAATTAACCAAAGACTCAGCGTGCCGCGCAGGAACCAGAATAGGGCCTGAAGCAACCCTTTTGATTTGCGGCCAGCTCACAAAAAGCGAGCTGAAAAAAGGAGCTCAGGGGCACTGCAATTCATAAAACATGCAGAGTTATAAAGGACAACTATCGTCCAAAAATATATTGAGGTTAGGCTGCGAAGAGGACTTGAAAGCAAGGCACAATTGCAGGAACCAGATTTCAGGAGGTAGACTGGAATTGCATTTAAAGCATATGAAAAGCTGCTGATCTTTGGCAATGATGCACTTGGCTGAAAAGGGCGCATGCGGCCTTTTTGGCCAACCAAGCAAACGTGCAATGGAAATCCGCACTACAATGAAGTCTCACTTCCCATCGGTCAAAAGGGCCATCCGAAAAAAGTGTAAAAACCAGAAAGGCAGGACAGGCCATGGAGAACAGGGAGCCATGTCATGCTGATGGGCGGGATGTAAATTGCCAACAGCCACTCTGGAGAAGTGTATGGTGTTTCCTGAAACATCTAAGAAACAAAGCTACAGAGCCTAGGGCACTTCCTCTCATGGCCCTATAGCTTGGGAAAACTAAAAATCAACAAGACACAGCCAGCCCAAAGTTTAGGGCTGGTGTGTTTACAAAAACCTCGACTACTGTACAACTTTAATATCCCTGAAAGAGAAAAATGGATAAAGAAATTGTGGTACTTACGTACAATGAAATGTAACTCAGCCATGAAATCAATGTCATCATGTCCATAGCAGCATAATCACTGGATTTTCATACAATGATTCTAAGTGAAAGAAGTCCCACAGAAAAAGGAACTTGTTTTAACATATCACTTATAGAGGGAATGTAAACGTGGCTACACATGATCTGAATTACAAGACACAACAGAGTCTCACATTGAGAAAACAACTTATGCTTGCTTAAGGGGACAGGTGAGTTGGGGTGATGCATAAAACCAGAGTTTGAAATTAGCTCAGATACGGTTCCTTAAACCAAATATGTAATAGACAAGACCTACTTCTTGCTCAACGAACTGGATTCAACACCCCCTATTCACCACAGAAGAATATATCTGACTAGTAAGAATCTTAAAACCTATGTATTCATACGTCTTCGTAAGGGAATCAAGGGTGTGTAGAACAGCATAAACACAGCAGTGAAAATCCGCTAAACCCCATTACAAAAATAAATTTCAAAAACAAAACACAGGGACTTCCCTGGTGGCACAGTGGTTGAGAGTCCGCCTGCCAATGCGGGGGACGTGCGTTCGTGCCCCAGTCCGGGATGATCCCACATGCCGCGGAACAGCTGGGCCTGTGAGCCATGGCTGCTGGGCCTGCGTGTCCGGAGCCTGCGCCCCGCAACGGGAGAGGCTGCAACAGTGAGAGGCCTGCGTACCGCAAAAAAAAAAAAAAAAAAAAAGACAAAACACCAGGACTGCAAAAGACAGAGAAATTCTTACAAAATTCATTCAGGGGTTGTGATGCAACCTGGATTGACCACATCTACACCCACTGCCAGGTGAGACATAAGGCTGGACACTTGGGACTGGGAGGACTGGTGCGGCTGGGTGAGCGAATGCAGACCCTTTAAAGTAATACTGTGTGCTACCCATTCCATGGGTCTCAACTCTCCAGGTTTAAGGGAATCTTCCTACAGATAAAACATACATGGGAAAGCCAGAGGATGGTCGACTGTGTGATCGGGAATGGTTTCTAAAATGCACGTCATTTTTCCTCTCCTGGTGCTCGTGTTCACCATTCCAACCTCTTTACTAACAACCTCGCCACTTGGAGAGTCAGTGCCTTTAACTTTCTATTTCTCACAGTGTGCAAGTTGTGCAGAGGATGAAAGAAAACAGGGGGAGCAAATGAGAGATTTGGTGTAGGTGTTTGGTCGGGCATATTTCACTCTAATTTCCCATCAGGAAGAAGAATTAACCAAAGGCTTAGCCTGCCACCCCAGAACTAGAATAGGGCCTGAAGCAATTCTGCAGTTTTGTGGCCAGCTCACAGAAAAGGGAGTTGAAAGATGGAGCTCAGGGGCACTGCAGTTCACAAACCTGCAGAGTCATAAACGACAACTATCAGTTAAGACTATATTGAGTTAAGGCAAAGAGGATTCGAAAGCAAGGCAGAATTGCAGGAAACTGATTTCGAGAGGTCGATTGGAGTCGCCTTTAAATCACATGAAAAGCAGCAGAACTTCGACAATGATGCAGTTGGCCAAAAAGTGCGTATGCGTTTTCTCCTGAATATATTCAGGAGAAAACGCATACGCACTTTTTGGCCAACGAGGCAAGCGGGAAATTCAAATCTGCACTAGAAAGAAGTCTCATCCTAACACATACCCTAACCCTATCCCGCTACCATACCCTAACCTGTACCTGTGACCGTACCCGTTCCCTAACCCTAAACCTAACCCTTACCCTAAGCTGTACACGAACACTAACCCATACGCTAACATGTACCCTAACAGTAACACATAACCATACACTAAACTTTATCCTAACCCTACCCCATATCTTAACCCTTTCCCGAAACTGTACCATAACCCATACCCTAATCCTAACCCATCCCCTAACACTAACCCATAACCTAACCCATACCCTAATCCTAACCCATACACTAACACATACCCTAAACCTAAGCCGTTGTCATACCCTAACCTGTATCCTAATCCATACCCATTCCCTAACCTTAACCCTAACCCTTACACTATCCCGTACCATAATCCTAACCTGTACACTAACACTAAACCATACCCTAACACTTACCCTACTCCTAACCCGTGGTCATACCCTAAACTGTACCCCAAACCATACCCATTCCCTAACCCTAACCCTAAACCTTACCCTAAACCGTACCTTAATCCTAACCCATACACGAACACTAAACTTTACCCTAACACGTACCCTAACACTAACCCTTTGTTGTTCCCTATCCTCTACCCTAAACTCTACCCGTTCCTTAACACTAAACCTAACCCTAACCCGTACCCTAACCCGTACCTAACACTAACCCATACACTAAACCTAACCATAACCCTGAACGTAAACCGTACCCTAATCCTAACCCGTACCCTAAAACTAACCCATACCCTAACCCGTACCCTAACACTAAACCATAGCCATACCCTAAAGTGTACCCTAACGCTAACCCATACCATAACCCTAACCCTAAACCATACTCTAAGCCATACAATAATCCTAACCCGTATCCTAACCCTAAACCTTACCCTAAACCCTAATCCTTACCCCTAGATTAATTTTGTTTTTCTGTATTTAAAAAAATATTTTCTTGGGTTAAAACAAACTAGCAGAACAACAAAATAGGGGGCTTCCCTGGTGGTGAAGTGGTCGAGAATCTGCCTGCTAATGCAGGGGACACAGGTTCGAGCCCTGGTCTGGGAGGATCCCACATGCCGTGGAGCAACTAGGCCCATAAGCCCCAACCAGTGAGCCCTCGCATCTGGAGCCTGTGCTCTGCAAGAAGAGAGGCCGCAATAGTGAGAGGCCCACGCACCGAGATGAAGAGTGGCCCCCCACTCGCCACAACTAGAGAAAGCCCTCACATGGAAACTCAGACCCAACACAAGAAAAATAAATAAATAAATAATAAACTCCTACCCCCCCCAAAAAAAAGAACAACAAAATAAAACAGAAAGTAACCTGAGTGTCCCTCAAAAAGCTAAGTCTGAAATAGTTGGTACTTTTGTTCTATGGACTGTTATGTAGCCTATAAAAAGTGTGAGAGCTAAATCTGCTTTTCTACAGTGAGAAGCATGATGTTCCAGATGTATAGAACACCTGGATAAAATGAGAAATCTACACCTTATGCTGGTCGTTTCAGTAAATGGGAAAGGGTGGCAAGTGGTAAAATATTAGCTTTTCCTTTAAATTTTTAAATTTCACTTGTTACAAAGAACTTCAATTATAATTGTAATTTAAAAAATTAACAATGGAAATTTAAAAGAAAAAGTATATATTGTGTGTACAGTTACATTTCATAGAATTATGAAATGCTCCACCCTCTGGCCATTACCTGCAAAAGCAGCTTTAAAACCTATGCTAATTGTCACTTCATATGAACAAGTCCTGTAGGGCTGTAAAGGAAACCTGCCCTCATCATGTCTTGAGGGAGGTAAAGGCCAAAGTATTTCAAAATGTGGCACATATTTCAAGAGAACCATTTGAAGAACTAAGCTGTAATAACCGTTTGAAAAATAAAAGGACATGCCTGAAAGCTCAATTTCAAAGGATTATGAGACACATGCAAATCCAACCACACAGAGGTATCAGCTCACACCATTCAGAATAACCATCAGGAAAGAAACTACAAACGATCAATGCTGAAGAGGTTGTGGAGAAATGCATACCCTTAATTTGAAGTGGGATGTAACCTGGTAAGAGCCACTAATGGGAACAGAGTGGAGGTGTCTTTAAAAGGTAAACATTGAGCTACTATATGATCCAGGAGGCCCACTCCTGGGCCTATAACATAAGAAGACATAATTGGAAAGGCACAGGCAGGCAAATCTGTACTGCAGCAGTATTACAATAGCCAAGACATGGAAGCAACCGAATCCATCAACAGATGGGTGGACAAAGAAGAACTGGTACATGTAGAGATGGAATATTAGCTCGGGAAAAAAATGAAACAATGCCATCTGCAGCACCATAGATGAGTCTAGAGATAATCATGCAACTTGTAGTAAGTGAGAAAGTGAAAGACACCTAACGTATATCACCTATAGGTGTTACCTAAAAATTGATACCAATGAAGATATTTCCAGAGAGAAAGGCAATCACAGATTCATTGAACAAACTTATGGTTCCCCAAATCGAAAGGTGTGAGGATTGGATACATTACGATATTGGGGTTAACAGAGCTACACAAACACATGTGAAATATATAATCACCAAAGACCTACGGAATACCAAGAGAAGACTACTCAACATTGTGTCATAACCTACATGGGAAAAAGATCTGAAGAAGAATAGATATACGTATATGTGTAAAAGAACCACATATTGCACACCTGGAAAAAACAAAACTTTGTAATCAAATTTGCTGCGATAAAAAATAAAAATTAAATTAAGAATATGAACAAGAAATAATGAGGCATAAACTTAAAGGAATTCTTCCTGGCACATTCCATTCTAACTTTCAACCTAGAACAGGACTTCCATTAAGGCTCTGTTGCCCTGCTAACCAGATTTGGTAAAGGAGAAATGCTGCCGCCTTTTGGCTGTTTCACACAACAGCAGCTTTAAACCAAGAGGTAATGGTCACTTAATATTCAAAGTATGTGCAGCACTGCAAAGGACACCAGGCCTCAAAAAATTCCTGGGGTCGTAAATCGACTAGAAAATTCAAAAGACGTCAACATTTCAAAAAGACAATGTCAAGAGGCATATTTTGCACACATTTTCCCTTTTCTTTTTCTTTTTGTTTAAAAAAATACATGGAATAATGCTCAATATCAGGAACTAATAAAGCCATGCAAATGCAATCTACAAAAACGTTCACCTTACCATCGTCGGAATGATAACAAAATAGTCTACAAAACATGAATGGTGAAAGGGTTTTAGAGAACTCTGTACCCTCTAGCTGCTGCTGGGAAATAAACTGGTAACAGCCAGTAGTGAGAACAGAATGGCACTGCGTTTAAAGTTAAAAATTGAGCTCATCACTCTGTAATAACTTACACGGGAAAGGAACCAAAGATGAATAGATAGAGACATAGATATAATGAACCAGATTCTGTACACATAGAACAAACACAACATTTTTATCAAATTTGCTCTGATAATAAATAAAAATTAAATTTAAAAAACAAACAACAGGTAAGGAGAATTGAGCTCTTGGGGGTGTGCCCTGGCACACTCCACTCTAATTTGCAGCCTAACACGATTTCCAGGAAGGCTCTGCTGCCCAAAAACCCAGAGTTGGAAATGTAGAAATGCTGCCGCCTTGTGGCCATCTCCCGCAAGAGCGGCTTTAAACCCACAGCTAATGGCCACTTAACATTCACAAGGACTCAGGGCTGTAAAGGACACCTGCCCTCAAAAAATGTACTGAAGTGAGGGATAGGCAAAAAAATCCAAAAAGGCAAAATTTTCAAGAAGGTAGTATGAAGCGGTAAATTTGACTTACTCTCTTGTTAAAAAAAGGAAAATGGATAGAAGCTCAACCTCAGGAATTACTAGACTCATGCAAATGTAACCTACAAAAAGGTTTCAACTCACACCAGTTGACTGACCATCAGCAAAAAGTCTACAAAGAATAAATGCTGATGTGGTTTGAGAGAACGGTGTACCCTCTAGCTGCTGGGGAGATGTAAACTGGTAACAGTCAGTAGTGAGAAAATAATGGAGGTACGTTTAAAGGTAAAAATTAAGCTACCATGTGATCTGGTAGGTCCTTTGATGCGCGTATCACCTGAGAAGACCCGATTGTAAAAGACACAGGCTGTCAAAACTGCACTACAGGAACATTTAACATAGCCAAGACCTGGAAGAAACCAAAATGTCCACGAACAGAAAAATGCACAAAGAGGAAGTGGTCCATGTACACAATGGAATATTAGCCATGGAAAACAATGAAACAGTGCCGTTGACACAACCATATAAAGACCTAGAGATAATCACCCAACTTGAAATAAGAAAGAAACTGAAAGACAGATATCCTATGACATCACTTCTAGGTGTTACCTAAAAATTGATACCCATGAACTTCCTTCTCTTGGAAATAGCCAATGGTCACTTAACATTCACAAGGACTCAGGCTGGTAAAGGACACCTGCCCTCAAAAACTGTCCTGAGGTAAGGAATGGCCAACAAAATTCAAAAGAGGCAAATTTTTCAAGAAGATAGTATGAAAACGTAAGTTTTACTCACTGCCTTCTAAAAAAGAGGAAAATGGATAAAAGCTCAACCACAGGAATTATTACACTCATGCAAATGTAATCTGCAAAAAGGTTTCAACTCACACAGGTCGACTGACCATCAACAAAATGTACAAATAATAAATGCTGAAGTGTTTTTTGAGAACTGTGTACCCTCTAGCTGCTGGTGAGATGTAAAGTAATAACAGCCAATAATGAGAACAGAAAAGAGCTGCGTTTAAATGTAAAAGTTGAACTATCATTCGATGCAGCAGGCCCACCGTTGGGCCTCTCACCTGAGAAGACCAGAATCCGGAAGACAGAGGCTGCAAAAGCTGCACTGCAGCCTTATTCACAATAGCCAAGACATGGAAGCAACCTAAATGTCTATCAACAGATGAAAGGATAAAGAAGCGGTCCATGTACACAATGGAATATTAACCATGGAAAACAATGAAACACTGCTCTTTGAGGTACCATAGATGAGCCTAGAGATAATCCCAGAACATGAGGTATGTTGGAAAGCAAAAGACATATATCCTATGATATCACTTATAGGTGTTACCTAACAACTGACAAAAATGGACATATTTCCACAGAGAAACACACACACTGACTTAGCAAACAAACTATGCTTATCTAAAGGCAAAGGTGGTGGCACTGGATAAATTAAGATTAGGTTTACCATACCTATACAAATACAGATTAAGTACATATATAAAAAAGCCCGAGCACATAGCAAGGGAGGTGTACAGAACACTCTGTAATCCTTTACATGGGAAAAGGATCTGTACATGAATAGATATACATGATGTACGAATGAACCAGATTGTGTACACCTAGGACAAACTGTATTCTAATCATTACCCCGATTAAAACAACGAACAAGAAGTAATGAGACATAAACTTCAGGGGCTTTTTCCTGGCACATTCCATTCTAATTCACAGCCTAGCAACAGGACTTCCAGAAAGGCTGTGCCGCCCTAGTGAACAGATTTGGGAATGGAGAAACGCTGCCGCCTTGTGGCCGTTTCCCACAACACCAGCTTTAAACCCAGTGCTAATGGTCACTAAATATTCACAATCATTGCAGGCCTATAAATGACACCTGCTGTCCAAAAAACTACTGGGGTCGAAAATCGACCACAAAATTCAAAAGAGGGCAACCTTCCAAGAAGACAATTTCAAGAGGTATATTGTACTCACGCTTTTATTTCTAAATAAAGAGAAAGGTGTGGGAAAATGCTGAATATTAGGAACTATTAAAGACATGCAAATCCAAATTACACAAACCTATCAGCTCACACTAGTCAGAATGGCCATGAGCAAACATTCTAAAAACAATAAATGCTGAATGCGTTGTGGAAAAATGCATACCCTCGGGGTTAAGTGGGACGTGGCAAGATCCACTAACGAAAACACAATGCAGGTACTTTGAAAAGGTAAACACTGAGCTACCAGTCAATGAATCATACCCACAGTTGGGCCTATCACCTGAGAAAATGAGAATCAAAAGTCACAGGCTGGCAATACTGCACTCCAGCAATATTTACCATAGTCAACACTTGGAAGCAACGAAAATGTCCATCAACAGAGGAATGCACAAAGAAGAAGTGGTCCATGTACAGAATGGAATATTACTCCAGTAAAAAATATAAATTAAATTTCAGAAACAAACAAAATAAGGAGACATCAGCTTTGGTGGGTTTATCCGGGCATATGCCACTGTAATTTATAACTGAGGAACACCACCGGCAGGAGGGTCTGTTTCCCTCGGTACCAGAGTGGGGAACGCAGAAATGCTGCCATCCTCTGGCCGATACCTGCAGCAGAAGCTTTGAAATCTGTACAAAGGGGCACTTCATATGCACAAGTACTGCAGGGATGCAAATGAAACCTGCCCTTAAAATGTCTTGAGGCAGGTAAAGGCCAAAATTTTTCAAAATGTGGCACATACTTCAAGAAAACAATTTGAAGAAGTCACCTGCAATAACAGTTTGAAAAATAAAAGGACATGTCTGAAAGCTCCATTTCAAGGGCGTATGAGACACATGCAAATCCAACCACAAAGAGGTATCAGCTCCCACCCCTCAGAATAACCATCAGCAAAAAAATTACAAACGCTCAATGCTGAAGAGGTTTTGGAGAAATGCATACCCTCAATTTGAAGTGGGACGTAACCTGGTAAGAGTCACTAATGGGAACAGAATGGAGGGGCCTTTAAAAGGTAAACCTTGAGCTACTATATGATCCACGAGGCCCACTTCTTGGGGGTGGGCCTGGTGGATCAATCCTAAGAAGACAGAATTGGAAAGACACAGGCAGGCAAATCTGCACTGTAGAAGTATTACAATAGCCAAGACATGGAAGCAACCAAAACGTCCATCAAGAGATGAGTGGACAAAGAAGAAGTGGTACATGTACAGATGGAATATTAACCAAGGAAAAACACGAAATGATGCCATTTGCAGGACCATAGAGGAATCTAGGGGTAATCATGCAACTGGTAGTAAGTGAGAAAGTGAAAGACACATATCCTGTCATATCACTTATGGGTGTTACCTAAAAATTGATACCAATGAAGATATTTCCAGAGAGAAAGGCAATCACAGATTCATTAAACCAAGTTATGTTTCACCAAATGGAAAGGTGTGAGGATTGGATACATCACGATATTGGGGTTAACAGAGCTATACAAACACATGTGAAACATATAATCACCAAAGACCTACGGAATACCAAGAGAAGACTACTCAACATTGTGTCATAACCTACATGGGAAAAAGATCTGAAGAAGAATAGATATACGTATATGTGTAAAAGAACCACATCTTGCACACCTAGAACAAACAAAACTTTGTAATCTAATTTGCTGTGATAAAGAATAAAAATTAAATTAAAGAAACGAACAAGAAGTAATGAGACGTAATCTTAAGGGGCTTTTCCTGGCACATTGCGTTCTAATTTACAACCTACAACACAACTTCCCTTATGGCTCTGTTGCCCTAGTAAACAGATTTGGTAAGGAGAAGTGCTGCTGCCTTCTGCTCGTTTCACGCAACGGCGGTAATGGTCACTTAATATTCAAAATAATTGCAGGCCTGTAAATGACACCTGTCATCAAAAACTGTCCTGGGGTCGTAAATCGACCAGAAAATTCAAAAGACGTCAACATTTCAAGAAGACAATTTCAAGAGGCATATTTTACGCACATTTTGTCTTTTCTTTTTTTTCTCTTTAAAATAAAAGGGAATTGAAAAATGCGCAACATCAGCAATGAATAAAGCCACGCAAATCCAATTACAGAAATGTTCACCTCACAGCCTTCAGAATGTTCTTCAGCAAAAAGTCTACAAAGAATAAATGCTGAAGGGGTTTCAGAGAACTGTGTACCCTCTAGCTGCTGGGGGGATGTAAACTGGTAACAGCCAGTAGTGAGAACATAATGGAGGTGCGTTTAAGGGTAAAACTGAGCTACCATGTGATCTGGTAGGTCCTCTGATGCGTCTATCACCTGAGCAGAGCAGAATGGAAGAGACACAGGCTGGCAATCCTGCACTGCAGGAACATTTAACATAGCGAAGACTTGGAAGAAACCAAAAGGTCCATGAACAGAAAAATGCACAAAGAGGAAGTGGTCCATGTACACAATGGAATATTAGCCATGGAAAACAATGAAACAGTGCCGTTGGCACCACCATATAAAGACCTAGAGATAATCACCCAACTTGAAGTAAGAAAGAAACTGAAAGACAGATATCCTATGACATCACTTCTAGGTGTTACCTAAAAGTTGATGCTCATGAACTTATTTCCAAGAGAAGGAAAAGCATGGATTAAGAAAAAAAATTATGTTTAACCAAATGGATAAGTGTAAGGAATGTGTGAAGTAGGATATGGGGGTTAACAGACATGTACTAAGACATATGAAATATATAATCACAAAATACCTATGGAATACCAAGAGAGGTCTACTCAACACTCTGTAATAACCTACACAGGAAAGGACCCAAAGATGAATATACAGATTCATTGATATGATGAACCAGATTCTGTACACCTAGGAGAAACAAAATATTTTTATCAAGTTTGCTCTGATAATTAATAAAAGTTAAATTTATAAAACAAACAAGAAGTAAGGAGATATAAGCTCTTGGGGACGTGCCCTGGCACATTCCACTCTAATTTGCAGCCTACTAACACGATTTCCAGGAAGGCTCTGCTGCCTAAAAACCCAGAGTTGGAAATGGAGAAATTGTGCTGCCTTGTGGCCGTTTCCCGCAAGAGCGGCTTTAAGCCCACAGCTAATGGTCTCTTAACATTCACAAGGACTCAGGGCTGCAAAGGACACCTGCCCTAAACAACTGTACTGAGGTAGGGAATGGACAATAAAATTCAAAACTGGCAAATTTTTCAAGAGTATGAAGAGGTAAGTTTGACTCACTCTCTTTTTTAAAAAAAGGAAAATGGGTGAAAGCTCAACCTCAGGAATTATTAGACTCTTGCAAATCTAATCAACAAAAAGGTTTCAACTCACACCAGTCAACTGACCATCAGCAAAAGGTCTACAAACAATAAATTCTGAAGGGGTTTTAGAGAACTGTGTACCCTCTAGCTGCTGGTGAGATGTAAAGTGTTAACAGCCAATAATGAGAACAGAAAGGAGCTACGATTAAAAGTAAACATTGAGGTACCATTCAATCCAGCAGTCACACCACTGGGCCTCTCACCTGAGAAGACCAGAGTCGAGAAGACCTGGGCTGCAAAAGCTGCACTGCAGCCTTATTCACAATAGCCAAGACAGTGAAGCAACCAAAATGTCCATCAACAGATGTATGGATGAAGAAGAAGTGGTCCACGTTCACAATAGAATATTAGCCATGGAAAACAATGAAACACTGCTATCTGAGGCGCCATAGATGAGCTTGGAGATAATCACAGAATATGAGGTAAGTCAGAAAGCAAAAGACCTCTATCCTATGATATCACGTATAGGCGTTATCTAATAACTAACACAAATGAACATATTTCCACAGAGAAAGACACTCACAGACTTAGAAATTAAGTATGCTTATCTAAAAGGAAAGGTGGGCAGAATGGATAAAACAAGATTAGCGTTACCATACAAACACATATTATAAACATATATCAAAAAGATGGACCATATAGCAAGGGAGGTCTACGGAACACTCTGTAACATTTTACGTGGGAAGAGGATCTGAACATGAATAGACACATATATTGTACAAATGAACTAGATTGTGTACATCTGGACAAACAATATGTAATCATTACCCCGATTAAATAAATTTTAAAAACCATGAAGAAGTAATGAGACATAAACTTATGGGCATTCCTCCTGGCACATTCCATTCTAACTTACAACCGAGGACCACGACTTCCAGAAAGGCTCTGCTGCCCTAGTACCCAGATTTGGGAAAGGACAAATGCTGCCTCCTTGTGGCCGTTTCCCACAACAGCAGCTTTAAACCCAGTGCTAATGGTCACTAAATATTCACTGAACTTGCAGTTCTGTAATGACATCTGCCCTCCAAAAAAATCCTGGGGTCGAATATCGACAAAAATTCAAAAGAGGGCAACCTTCCAAGAAGACAGCTTCAAGAGATATATTGTACTCACACTTTACTTTTAACAGAAAGGAAAAAGGCGTGGAAAATGATGAATTTTAGGAATTTTTAAAGGCATGCAAACCCAAATTACAAAAACCTATCAGGTCACAGCAGTCTGAATGGCCATTAGCAAAAATGCTGCAAACTATAAATGCTGAAGGGATTGTGGAGAAGTTCATACCCTCGGTTCTAAGGGAGCCACGGTAAGAGCCACTAATGAAAACACAATGGAGGTGCTTTGAAAAGGTAAACATTGAGCTACTAGTCAATCAGTCACACCCACTGCTGGGCCTATCACCTGAGAAAATGAGAATCGAAATGTCACAGGCTGGCAATCTTGCACTCCAGCAATATTTAATATAGCCAACGCTTGGAAGCAACGAAAATGTCCATCAACAGAGGAATGCACCAAGAAGTGGTCCATATACACAATGGAATATTACTCCAATAAAAACATAAATTAAAAAAACAAACAAAAGTAAGGAGACATCAGCTTTGGGGGTTTATCCGGGCACATTCCACTCTAATTTACAACCGAGGAAGACCACTGGCCAGAAAGTCTGTTTCCCTAGTACCAGCATGGGGAACAAAGAAAGGCTGCCGCAATCTGGCCGTTACCTGCAAAAGCAGCTTTAAAGCCTGTGCTAATGGTCACTTCATGTGAACAAGTACTGCAGGGCTGTAAATGAAACCTGCCCTCAAAATGTTTTGAGGGAGGTAATGGCCAATAAATTTCAAAATGTAACACATACTTTAAGAAAACACTTTGAAGAGCTAAGCTGTAATCACAGTTTGAAAAATAAAAAAGACATGCCTTAAAGCTCAATTTCAAAGGATTATGAGTCATCTGCAATTTCAACCACAAAGAGGTATCAGCTCACACCAGTCAGAATATCCATCAGCAAGAAAACTACAAACAAGAAATGCTGAAGCCATAAAAAGAAACGAAATTGAGCTGTTTGTAATGAGGTGGATAGACCTAGAGTCTGTCATACAGAGAGAAGTAAGTCAGAAAGAGAGCGACAAATACCGTATGCTAACACATATACATGGAATTTAAGAAAAAGAAAATGTCATGAAGAACATAGGGGTAAAACAGGAATAAAGACACAGACCTACTAGAGAATGGACTTGAGGATATGGGGAGGGGGAAGGGTAAGGTGTGACAAAGGGAGAGAGAGGCATGGACATATATACACTACCAAACGTAAGTTAGATAGCTGTTGGGAAGCAGCAGCATAGCACAGGCAGATCAGCTCAGTGCTTTGTGACCGCCTGGAGTGGTGGGATAGGGAGGGTGGGAGGGAGGGAGACGCAAGAGGGAAGTGATATGGTAACATATGTGTATGTATAATTGATTCCTTTTGTTGTAAAGCACAAGCTAGCACACCATTGTAAAGCAATTATACTCCAATAAAGATGTTAAAAATAAATAAATAAATGCTGAAGGTGTTGTGGAGAAATGCATACCCTCAACTTTAAGTGGGAATTAACCTGGAAAGAGCCACTAATGAGCACAGAATCGTGGTGCGTTTAAACGGTAAACCCTGAGATACCATATGATACAGGAGGCCCACTCCTGGGCCTATAACATAAGAAGACAGAATTGGAAAGACACAGGCAGGCAAATGTGCAGTGCAGCAGTATTACAATAGCCAAGACATGGAGGCAACCAAAAAGTCCATCAAGAGGTGAGTGGACAAAGAAGAACTGGTACATGTACAGATGGAATATTAGCTAGGGAAGAAAATGAAACAATGCCATTTGCAGCACCGTAGATGATTCTAGAGGTAATCAGGCAAATTGTACTAAGTCAGACAGCAAAAGACACATATCCTATAATATCACTTATAGGTGTTAGCTAAAAATTGATACCAATGAAGATATTTCCACAGAGAAAGGCAATCACAGATTCATTCAACAAAGTTATGGTTCACCAAATGGAAAGGTGTGAGGACTGGATACATTCGGATATTGGGGTTAACATAGATATAGAAACACATGTGAAATATATAATCACCAAAGACCTACGGAATACCAAGAGAAGACTACTCAACATTGTGTCATAACCTACATGAGAAAACGATCTGAAGAAGTATAGATACATGTATATGTGTAAAAGAACTACATCTTACACACCTAGAACAAACAAAACATTTTAATCAAATTTGCTCTGATAAAAAATAAAAATTAAAAAAGAACAAAAAGAAAAAAGAGAGAAAAGAAAGAACAAGAAGTTTGAGACATACACTTAAGGGGCTTTTTGTTGGCACATTGCATTCTAATTTACAACCAGAACACGACTTCCATTAAAGCTCTGTCATCACTAATATAGCAGTTTTATAAGCAATGTTGAATGTAGCTTAAAAGAAGTCTCACTAATTATTGACAGTAACAAGAAAACAAACAAAAGTAAAAATCTCACGGCAAAAAGTATACATAGAGTAAGGGTAGTAGATCAAACACTTATTAAACTTCTGTAAAGAATAAAGACAACAGTAGTATTTTTTTTAAAAAAAAAAGGGAGGGCTCAAATAAATCAGAAATGAAAGAGATGATGTTACAAGAGCCACCACAGAAATACAAAGTATCCTAAGATACACACAGCATAACTCAGGGCTCAGACTGGACAGAGCCCACTCTCCATTCCCCTGTACATGACTTACAGGAGCCTCAGGAACTGAGGAGGGGGTCCCTGAGGAGAGGCACAAGATAGAAGATGCTAGGCATTAACATGACTGCATTAATCTTAAACGTGCCTGAACTACATTCACACGAGATGATTTTGTCCTGTA
The DNA here is from genome assembly GCF_011762595.2 of Tursiops truncatus. Taxonomy (NCBI): domain Eukaryota; kingdom Metazoa; phylum Chordata; class Mammalia; order Artiodactyla; family Delphinidae; genus Tursiops; species Tursiops truncatus. Next base: position 119,991 of record NW_022983411.1, read on the forward strand.
TGTACATCAGCACCTCTAGTCGGAACTGCAGATCTTTGGCTTCACCACCTCTATGACAGCATTAGCTTCACCTGCTGTGGACCATCTCCTATAGGATTTCTAGAACCACAAATCATCGAAGTTTCACGGACCCAGAGTCTGCGCGACTCCACTCCGAGTCTCAGAGTCTCAACTGCACTCAGAGACTCAGAGTCTCAACAGAGACTCCACTCTTGGAGGACACACACAAAGTAGTGGGCACATCAGGACCCAGGGGAAGGAGCAGTCACCCCGTAGGTGAATGATCATTCCTAGCTGCTAGTTTTAGAGGGTCTCCTGCAGAGGCGGGGTGTAGCTGCGGCTCACCATGGGGACAACGACACTGGCAGCAGAAGTTCTGGGAAATACTCCTTGGTGTGAACTCTCCCAGAGTCCACCATTAGCCCCACCAAGAGCAAGGTAGGCTCCAGTGCTGGGTCGCCTCAGGCCAAACAACCAACAGGGAGGGAACCCAGGCCCATGCATCAGCAGACAAGCGGATTAAACTTTTTATTAAACTTTTATTTAATCCACAGACAAGCAGATTAAAGCTCTGCCCACCAGAGCAACACCCAGCTCTACCCACCACCAGTCCCTCCCATAAGGAAGCTTGCACAAGCCTCTAAGATAGACTCAATCACTGGAGAGCAGACAGCAGAAGCTAGAAAAACTACAATTCTGCAGCCTGTGGAAGGAAAACCACATTCACAGAAAGATAGAGAAAATGAAAAGGCAGAGGATTTTATACCAGATCAAGGAACAAGATAAATCCTCAGAAAAACAACGAAATGGGGTGGGGATAGACAACCTTCCAGTAAAAGAATTCGGAATAATGATAGTGAAGATGATCCAAGACCTTAGAAAAAGAATGGAGGCAAAGATCGAGAAGATGCAAGAAATGCTTAACAAAGACCTAGAAGAATTAAGGAACAAACACCTAGAAGAATGAAAGAACAAACAAACAGAGATGAACAATACAATAACTGAAAATGAAAAATACACTAGAAGGAGTCAGTAGCAGAATAAATGTGGCAGAAGAACGGATAAGTGACCTGGAAGACAGAAAGGTGGAAATCACTGCCGTGGAACAGAATAAAGGAAAAGAATGAAAATAAATGAAGACACTCTAAGAGACTTCTGGGACAACATTAAACGCAAGAACATTCGCATTATAGGGGTCCCAGATGGAGAACAGAGAGAGAAAGGACTCGAGAAAATATTTGAAGAGATTATAGTTGAAAACTTCCCTAGCATGGGAAAAGAAATAGCCACCGAAGTCCACGAAGCGCAGAGAGTCCCAGGCAGGATAAACCAAAGGAGAAAAATGCCGAGACACACAGTAATCAAATTGACAAAAATTAAAGACAAAGAAAAATTATTGAAAGCAACAAGGGAAAAGTGACAAATAACATACCAGGGAACTCCCATAAGGTTAACAGCTGATTTCTCAGCAGAAAATCTACAAGCCAGAAGGCAGTGACATGATAAATTTAAAGTGATGAAAGGGAAGAACCTACCACCAAGAGTACTCCACCCAGCAAGTATCTCATTCAGATTTGATGGAGAAATCAAAAGCTTTACAGACAAGCAAAAGCTAAGAGAATTCAGCACCACGAAACCAGCTCTACAACAAATGCTAAAGGAACTTCTCTAAGTGGGAAACACAAGAGAAGAAAAGGACCCACCAAGACAAACCCATAACAATTAAGAAAATAATAATAGGAACATACATATCGATAATTACCTTAAACGTGAATGGATTAAATGCTCCAACCAAATGACACAGGCTCCCTGAATGGATACAAAAACAAGACCCATATATATGCTGTCTACAAGAGACCCATTTCAGACCTAGGGACACATACAGACTGAAAGTGAGGGGATGGAAAAAGATATTCCATGCAAATGAAAATCAAAAGAAAGCTGGAGTAGCAATACTCATATCAGATTAAATAGATTTTAAAATAAAGAATGTTACAAGAGACAAGGAAGGACACTACATAATGATCAAGGGATCAATCCAAGAAGATAGAACAATTATAAATATATATGTACCCAACATAGGAACACCTCAATATATAAGGCAACTGCTAACAGCTATAAAAGAGGAAATCAACAGTAACACAATAATAGCAGGGGACATTTACACCAATGGACATCATCCAGACCGAAAATTAATAAGGAAACACAAGCTTTAAATGACACAATAGACCAGATAGATTTAATGGATATTTATAGGACATTCCATCCAAAAACAGCAGATTACACGTTCTTCTCAATGGCACATGGAACATTCTCTGGGATAGGTCACATCTTGGGTCACAAATAAAGCCTCAGTAAATATAAGAAAAATGAAATCACATCAAGCAGCTGTTCCGACCACAACGCTATGAGATTAGAAATCAATTACAGGGAAAATAACGTAAAAACACAAACACATGGAGGCTAAACAATACGTTTCTAAATAACCAAGAGATCACTGAAGAAATAAAAGAGGAAATCAAAAACTACCTAGAGACAAATGACAACAAGACCACGATGATCCAAAACCTATGGGATGCAGCAAAAACAGTTCTAAGAGGGAAGTTTATAGCAATAAAAGCCTACCTCAAGAAACCAGAAAAATCTCAAATAAACAATCTAACCTTACACCTAGATCAATAAAACTAAAATCAATAAAGATCAATAAAGATCAATAAAACTAAAAGCTGGTTCTTTGAGAAGATAAACAAAAATGATAAACCTTTAGCCAGACTCAAGTAAAAGAGGGAGAGGACTCAAATCAATAAAATTAGAAATGGAAAAGGAGAAGTTGTAACAGACACCACAGAAATACAAAGCATCCTAAGAGACCTCTACAAGCAACTCCATGCCAATAAAATGGACAACCTGGAAGAAATGGACAAATTCTTAGAAAGGTAAAACCTTCCAAGACTGAACCAGGAAGAAATAGAAAATATGAACAGACCAATCACAAGTAACAAAATTGAAACTGTGGTTTAAAATCTTCCAACAAACAAAAGTCCAGAACCAGATGGCATCAGACGTGAATTCTATCAAACATTTAGACAAGAGCTAACACCCAATCTTCTCAAACTCTTCAGAAATTTCCAGGGGAAGGAACACTCCCAAACTCATTATATGAGGCCACCATCACCCTGATACCAAAACCAGACAAAGATACTACAGAAAAAGGAAATTAGAGACGAATATCACTGATTAGTATAGATGTAAAAATCCTCAACAAAATACTAGGAAACAGAATTGAACAACACATTAAAAGGATCATGCACCATGATCAGGTGGGGTTTATCCCAGGGATGCAAGAATTCTTCAATATACACAAATCAATCAATGTGATACACCATATTAACAAGTTGTAGAATAAAAATATGATCATCCCAATAGATGCAGGAGAAGCTTTCGACAAAATTCAACACCCATTTATGATTAAAAGTCTCCAAAAAGTGGGCATAGAAGGAATCTACCTCAACGTAATAAAGGCAGTATATGACAAACCCACAGCAAACGTCATTCTCAATAGTGAAAAACTAAAAGCATTTCCTCTAAGATCAGGAACAAGACAAGGAAGTCCACTCTCACCACTATTACTCAACATAGTTTTGGAAGTCCTAGACACAGCAATCAGAGAAGAAAAAGAAATAAAAGGAATACAAATTGGAAAAGAAGAAGTAAAATTGTCACTGTTTGCAAATGACACAATACTACACTTAGTGAATCCTAAAGATGCCACCAGAAAACTACTAGAGCTAATCAATGAATTTGATAAAGTTGCAGGATACAAAATTAATGCACAGAAATCTCTTGCATTCCTCTACACTAACAATGAAAGATCAGAAAGAGAAATTAAGGAAACAATCCCATTCGCCATTGCAACAAAAAGAATAAAATACGTAGGAATGAACCTACCTAAGGAGGTAAAAGACCTGTACTCAGAAAACTATAAGACACTGCTGAAAGAAATCAAAGATGATATAAACAGAGGGAGGTATAAACCATGTCCTTGGATTAGAAGAATCAATATTGTGAAAATGACTATACTACCCAAAGCAAGCTACAGATTCAGTGCAATCCCTATCAAATTACCAGTGGCTTTTTCTACAGAACTAGAACAAAAAAATCTTAAAATTTGTTTGGAGACACAAAAGACCCCGAATAGCCAAAGCAGTCTTGAGGGAAATTAAAAGAGCTGGAGGAATCAGACTTCCTGACTTCAGACTATACTACAAAGCTACAGTAATCAAGACTATATGGTACTGGCACAAAAACAGAAATATAGATCAATTGAACAAGATAGAAAGCCCAGAGATAAACCTACGTACCTATGGCTAACTCATCTATGACAAAGGAGGCAAAGATATACAATGGAGAAAAGACAGCCTCTTCAGTAAGTGGTGCTGGGAAAACTGGACAACTACACGTAAAAGAATGAAATCAGAACACTCCATAACACCATACACAAAAATAAACTCAAAATGGATTAGAGAGCTAAATGTTAGACCAGACACTATAAAACTCTTAGAGGAAAACATAGGCAGAACACTCTATGACATACATCACAGCAAGATCCTTTTTGACCCACCTCCTAGAGAAGTGGAAATAAAAACAAAAATAAACAAATGGGACCTAATGAAACTTCAAAGCTTTTGCACAGCAGAGGAAAACATAAACAAGACGAAAAGACAACCCTCAGAATGGGAGAAACTGTTTTCAAATGAAGCAAATGACAAAGGATTAATCTCCAAAATTTACAAGCAGCTCGTGTAGCTCAATATCACAAACACAAAAAACCCAATCCAAAAATGGGCAGAAGACCTAAATAGACATTTCTCCAAAGAAGATATACAGATTGCCAACAAACACATGAAAGGATGCTGAACATCACTAATCATTAGAGAAATGCAAATCAAAACTACCTTGAGGTATCACCTCCCAGCAGTCAGAAAGGCAATCATCAAAAAATCTACAAACAATAAATGCTGGAGAGGCATTTACTGGAGAAAAGGGAACGCTCTTGCACTGTTGCTTGGTATAGCCACTAGGGAAAACAGTATAGAGGTTCCTTAAAAAACTAAAAATAGAAGTACCATACGACCCAGCAATCCAACTACTGGGCATTTGCCCTGAGAAAACCATAATTCAAAAAGAGTTATATACAACAATGTTCATTGCAGCTCTACTTACAATAGCCAGGACATGGAAGCAACCTAAGTGTCCATCGACAGATGAATGGATAAAGAAGATCTGGCACATATATACAATGGAATATTACTCAGCCACAAAAGGAAACAAAACTGAGTTATTTGTAGTGAGGTGGATAGACTTAGAGTCTGTCCTCCACAGTGAAGTAAGTCAGAAAGAGAAAAATAAATACCGTATGCTAACAGAGATATATGGAATCTAAAGAAAACAAAGTTTAAGAAGAACCTAGGGGCAGGACAGGATTAAGGACACAGACATAGAGAAAGGACTTGAGGACACGGGGAGGGGGAAGGGTAAGCTGGGACGAAGTGAGAGAGTGCCATGGACATATATACATTACCAAATGTAACATCGATAGCTACTGGGAAGCAGCCACATAGCACAGGGAGATCAGCTCGGTGCTTTGTGACCACCTAAAGGGGTGGGATATGGAGGGTGGGAGGGAGATGCAAGAGGGAGGGGATACGGTGATATATGTATATGTATAATTGATTCACTTTGTTATACAGCAGAAACTAACACTCCATTGTAAAGCAATTATACTCCAATAAAGGTGTAAAAGGAAAAAAAAAAAAGAAAAGAAAGACCAGAGATAAACCTACACACCTATGGTCAACTAATCTATGACAGAGTAGGCAAGACTATACAATGGAGAAAAGACAGTGTCTTCAATCAGTGGTGCTGGGAAAAATGGACAGCTACATGGAAAAGAATGAAATTAGAACACCCCCTAACACCATACAGAAAAATAAATTCAAAATGGATTAGAGACCTTAATGTAAGACCAGACAGTATAAAACTCTTAGAGGAAAACATAGGAAGAATACTCTAACATAAATCACAGCAAGATCTTTTTTGATCCACCTCCTAGGGTAATGCCATAAAAACGAAAACTAAACAAATGGGACCTAATGAAACGTAAAAGCTTTTGCAGAGCAATGGAAACTACAAACAAGACGAAAAGACAACCCTCAGAATGGGAGAAAATATTTGCAAACGAATCAATGGACAAAGGATTAATCTCCAATATATATAAACAGCTCATGCAGCTCAATATTAAAAAAACAAACAACCCAATACAAAAACGGGCAGCAGATAGAAATAGACATTTCTTCCAAGAAGACATAGAGATGGCCAAGACGCACATGAAAAGCTGCTCAACATCATTAATTATTAGAGAAATGCAAATCAAAACTACAATGAGGTATCACCTCACACCTGTTAGAATGGGCATCATCAGAAAATCTACAAACAACAAATGCTAGAGAGGGTGTGGAGAAAAGGAACCCTCTTCCACTATTGGTGGGAATGTAAATTGATACAGTCACTATGGAGAACAGTATGGAGGTTCCTTAAAAAACTAAAAATAGAATTACCATATGATCCAGCAATCCCACTACCGGGCATATACCCAGAGGAAACCATAAATTCAAAAGACACATTCACCACAATGTTCATTGCAGCACTATTTACAATAGCCAGGTCATGGAAGCAACCTAAATGCCCACAGACAGACGAATGGATAAAGATGTGGTACATATATAAAATGGAATATTACTCAGCCATAAAAAGGAATGAAATTGGGTCATTTGTAGAGACGTCGATGGATCTAGAGACTGGCATACAGAGTGAAGTAAGTCAGAAAGAGAAAAACAAATATTGTATATTAATGCATATATGTGGAACCTAGAAAAATGGTACAGATGAACCAGTTTGCAGGGCAGAAATAGAGACACAGATGTAGAGAACAAATGTATGGACACCAAGAGGGAAAAGCCGTGGGGGGGGGTGGCAGTGGGAGGAGTTGGGAGATTGGGATTGACATGTATACATTTATATGTATAAAATAGATAACCAGTAAGAACCTGCTGTATAGAAAATAAATAAAATTAAGTTAAAAAATTAAAAAATAAATAAGATTTTTTAAAAAACGGAAAAAAGTTATTCCCTTCACATACATGTATTTATATGAATGAATGATTTCCATGCTTATATCTATAAGTACAAAAGAGGAATAAAATCTACCTTGAACCAAAAAAGAACAAAAACACAGAACCCACCAGTTATACAGAGGAAAACCCTATCAGGGCACTTGCTCCACTGGTAAACAATTCTGAAGTTGGTCAGAGGTGGGGAATCGTCTCACATGTAGCCAGCAGCACCCCACCCCGCAAGGAGCGTCCTCATTGCAAAGCTGGGGGACCGTGCCGAGGCGTCTGTGAGTAAACGCGAGCTGAGCCCCAGGCCAGCTACTGCTAAACTGTTCCCACCCTTCTCAGGTAAAACACCTGAATATGTACAAGGACTTGAAAGCCTAGAGGAAGGGCCGTGGAGCCACACCAGCGACAGCACACCATCCGACTTGGTGCCTGCAGGCTAGCCAGGATTGTCCTGGGCCCGGGCGCTCTTCTGGAAGCTTTCCATTTCCCTGCCTGAGATACCCCTCCTGTCCAGGCCCCCACTGCTTTTTTCCTTCCTCACCTCTTCCCAGGGAGAAATTCCAGCGTAAGGTATGGGTGACACATCCTCTTCTTTAGCAGGTGGCAGCACAGCAACTCCTGCAGAAAGTCCAGCAGAGCCCACTCACACCGGGCCACCCACAAAGCCGTGGTCCCTCACTCCCACCCACCAGCCGAGCCCCGAGACTGCTGACGGGGTAGAGAATATGGCGTCAGGAAGAGCTGCAGGGGCTCTTGCTGCCTGGAGCCGTGTTTATATTGACCTCAACCCAGGCACACCTGGGGAGGGCTGGCCCGCACGGTCAGGCTGCCCAGGTCAACCAATCATCACCCCTCAGGAGCTCACAGTTGCAGAAAATGGAACTTGCTGAACCGGCCAGGTCCAAGGAACAGGTGTGGGTTCTTGAGAGTCAGGAGAGACAAGGGGCTGCAGCTCTGGCTTGTTTTCTAATCATTTTATCTGGCCCATGAGTGGGAGACAACTTCAAGAAAACCCTCTCCTAATGAGAGGAACCCAGGAGTCAGGGAGAGGAGGGGTGGTGGGTGGAGACAGAGGCCTGGTGCCCCAGCCGCAGTGGAAGTCTCTGGAAGACCAGATGGAGGGAAGCCCCACAGAGTGACGCCCAGTGTCACAGACCCGTCGGAGCTGCTGTTTGTTAGCTCAGGTCCTGTTCTTAGGTGCTCTGTGTCAGCTCTGAGTGACAGGTGAGCTGGGGGTGCTCTGCACTGAGGGCTATGTGCACAGTTCCTGTGTGCCCAGCCCTGCCAGGGTACCTGCCAAGGGGAGCTCTGTATCCTGGGAGGGGTCTGACCACGAGAGTCCCATGGGCTGCTGGGTAGCTGCACAGGTGAGTTCCATATCCTCGGAGGGGCCTGACCACGAGAGCCCCGTGGGCTGCTGGGGACTTGGGAAAGGATGTCAGGACAGTCAGTGAAGCCACTGAGGATATACATCCAGTAGTTCCTAATCCCTACACCCTGCTGGTCATTCTACCATCCACCAGGACATGGTATTCTGTATTAGACTTCAATTATGCCTCATTCTGTATTCCATTAGTCCCAGAGTCACAAGAAATTTTGACTTCTGAGTGGCAGGACTCAACATACAACAAAAACAATACTGCTGGGCCGTCCTGCCCCAAGGGTTCAAAAATTCCCACACCATCTTTGGGGAAACGTTAGCTAAACACTTAAAAGTTCTACCTCTGGAAAAGGGAACCCTCCTTCAATATGCAGATGACATTCTGATCACCAGCCCTACTAAGGAGGCCTCTGAACTACCTAGCCAATAAAGGATTGAAGGTGTCCAAGAAAAAGGCCCAAATATCACAGACTAAGGTGGCCTGCCTGGGTTCCATTACACAGAAGGTCGGAGAAGCCCATCCCAGGAAAGGGAAGAAGCCATTTGCAGCCTTACCCCCTTCTAAAACTAGAAGACAGCTTAGGGTTTCCTGGGGAGGCCGGGGATTATTGCATCTGGATCCCTAACTACAGTCTAATAGCTGGGCCTCTATATGAAACACTGAAAGGAAAAGATGATGATCCTTTCGAATAGAAACCAGAAGCGGCCTTTCAAGAATGCAAAGAGCAGTCAATTCAGACCCTTGCCCTGAAACTCCCTAATTTAGCTAAACCCTTTGAATGTTACATCCCCATAGAATGTGAATCGCCCTTGGAGTATTAGTGCAAAAACTGGGACCACTTGAAATGGAACAACGCAAGAATGCCCTCCAGGTAGGATAAACTACGGTCACCAATGGCTTGGCCCACCGCCCCATCCGGCCAGGGTACTGGGGGTATGTAAGAACATGGAAATCAGCAACCCACAAGGCCAGCTCCCTCCTAAGGGAAAAGGACCCCACGTGGTGATCCTAACCACCCACCATGCCCTGCAGTTGCAGAGGTCACTCTGTGGGAACACTGACCTCGAGTGAGGAGGCCCTCCAACTCCAACCTCCAGACAGACAACCGGGGGCAACAGGTCCCCATGACGACTCGTGTGACCATCACTTGACCTGGAGTTTCTCTCAAAAAACAAGAGTGTGCCCCAAAAGGGCAGACTACTGCTTGCAACCGAAATGTCCATCAAGAGATGAGTGGACAAAGAAGAAGTGGTACATGTACAGATGGAATATTAACCAAGGAAGAAAACGAAACGATGCCATTTGCAGGACCATAGAGGAATCTAGGGGTAATCATGCAACTGGTAGTAAGTGAGAAAGTGAAAGACACATATCCTGTCATATCACTTATGGGTGTTACCTAAAAATTGATACCAATGAAGATATTTCCAGAGAGAAAGGCAATCACAGATTCATTAAACCAACTTATGTTTCACCAAATGGAAAGGTGTGAGGATTGGATACATTACGATATTGGGGTTAACAGAGCTATACAAACACATGTGAAATATATAATCACCAAAGACCTACGGAATACCAAGAGAAGACTACTCAACATTGTGTCATAACCTACATGGGAAAAAGATCTGAAGAAGAATAGATATACGTATATGTGTGAAAGAACCACATCTTGCACACCTAGAACAAACAAAACTTTGTAATCTAATTTGCTGTGATAAAGAATAAAAATTAAATTAAAGAAACGAACAAGAAGTAATGAGACGTAATCTTAAGGGGCTTTTCCTGGCACATTGCGTTCTAATTTACAACCTACAACACAACTTCCCTTATGGCTCTGTTGCCCTAGTAAACTGATTTGGTAAGGAGAAGTGCTGCCGCCTTCTGGTCGTTTCACGCAACAGCGGTAATGGTCACTTAATATTCAAAATAATTGCAGGCCTGTAAATGACACCTGCCATCAAAAACTGTCCTGGGGTCGTAAATCGACCAGAAAATTCAAAAGACGTCAACATTTCAAGAAGACAATTTCAAGAGGCATATTTTACGCACATTTTGTCTTTTCTTTTTTTTTCTCTTTAAAATAAAAGGGAATTGAAAAATGTGCAACATCAGCAATGAATAAAGCCATGCAAATCCAATTACAGAAATGTTCACCTCACAGCCGTCAGAATGTTCTTCAGCAAAAAGTCTACAAAGAATAAATGCTGAAGCGGTTTCAGAGAACTGTGTACCCTCTAGCTGCTGGGGGGATGTAAACTGGTAACAGCCAGTAGTGAGAACATAATGGAGGTGCGTTTAAGGGTAAAAACTGAGCTACCATGTGATCTGGTAGGTCCTTTGATGCGTCTATCACCTGAGCAGAGCAGAATGGAAGAGACACAGGCTGGCAATCCTGCACTGCAGGAACATTTAACATAGCCAACACTTGGAAGAAACCAAAAGGTCCATGAACAGAAAAATGCACAAAGAGGAAGTGGTCCATGTACACAATGGAATATTAGCCATGGAAAACAATGAAACAGTGCCGTTGGCACCACCATATAAAGACCTAGAGATAATCACCCAAATTGAAGGAAGAAAGAAACTGAAAGACAGATATCCTATGACATCACTTCTAGGTGTTACCTAAAAGTTGATACTCATGAACTTATTTCCAAGAGAAGGAAAAGCATGGATTAAGAAAAAAAATTATGTTTAACCAAATGGAAAAGTGTAAGGAATGTGTGAAGTAGGATATGGGGGTTAACAGACATGTACTAAGACATATGAAATATATAATCACAAAATACCTACGGAATACCAAGTGAGGTCTATGCAACACTCTGTATTAACTTACATGGTAAAGAATCCGAGATAAATGACAGATATATTGATATAATGAACCAGATTCTGTACACCTAGGAGAAACAAAATATTCTTATCAAGTTTGCTCTGATAATTAATAAAAATTAAATTTATAAAACAAACAAGAAGTAAGGAGATATAAGCTCTTGGGGATGTGCCCTGGCACATTCCACTCTAATTTGCAGCCTACTAACACGATTTCCAGGAAGGCTCTGCTGCCCAAAAACCCAGAGTTGGAAATGTAGAAATGCTGCCACCTTGTGGCCGTCTCCCGCAAGAGCGGCTTTAAACCCACAGCTAATGGCCACTTAACATTCACAAGGACTCAGGGCTGTAAAGGACACCTGCCCTCAAAAAATGTACTGAAGTGAGGGATGGCCAAAAAAATTCAAAAAAGGCAAAATTTTCAAGAAGGTAGTATGAAGCGGTAAGTTTGACTTACTCTCTTGTTAAAAAAAGGAAAATGGATAGAAGCTCAACCTCAGGAATTACTAGACTCATGCAAATGTAACCTACAAAAAGGTTTCAACTCACACCGGTTGACTGACCATCAGCAAAAAGTCTACAAAGAATAAATGCTGATGTGGTTTGAGAGAACTGTGTACCCTCTAGCTGCTGGGGGGATGTAAACTGGTAACAGTCAGTAGTGAGAAAATAATGGAGGCACGTTTAAAGGTAAAAATTAAGCTACCATGTGATCTGGTAGGTCCTTTGATGCGCCTATCACCTGAGCAGACCCGATTGTAAAAGACACAGGCTGTCAAAACTGCACTACAGGAACGTTTAACACAGCCAAGACCTGGAAGAAACCAAAATGTCCACGAACAGAAAAATGCACAAAGAGGAAGTGGTCCATGTACACAATGGAATATTAGCCATGGAAAACAATGAAACAGTGCCGTTGGCACCACCATATAAAGACCTAGAGATAATCACCCAACTTGAAATAAGAAAGAAACTGAAAGACAGATATCCTATGACATCACTTCTAGGTGTTACCTAAAAATTGATACCCATGAACTTATTTCCAAGAGAAGGAAGTGCATGGACTAAGAAAATAAAATTACGTTTAACCAATTGGAAAGGTGTAAGGAATGAATGAATTACGATATGGGGGTTAACAGACATGTACTAAGACATATGAAATATATAATCACTAAATACGTATGGAATACCAAGAGAGGTCTACTCAACACTCTGTAATAACCTACACAGGAAAGGACCCAAAGATGAATAGACAGATACATTGATATGATGAACCAGATTCTGTACACCTAGGAGAAACAAGATTTTTATCAAATTTGCTCTGATACCTAATAAAAATTAAATTAAACAAACAAACAACAAGTAAGGAGATATAAACTCTTGGGGGTTTGCGCTGGCACATTCCACTCTAATTTGCAGCCTATTAACACCATTTCCAGGAAGGCTCTGTTGCCCAAAAACCCAGAGTTGGAAATGTAGAAATGCTGCCGCCTTGTGCCGTTTCCCGCAAGAACGACTTTAAACCCACAGCTAATGGTCACTTAACATTCACAAGGACTCAGGCTGGTAAAGGACACCTGCCCTCAAAAACTGTCCTGAGGTAAGGAATGGCCCATAAAATTCAAAACAGGCAAATTTTTCAAGAAGATAGTATGAAGACGTAAGTTTTACTCACTGCCTTCTAAAAAAGAGGAAAATGGATAAAAGCTCAACCGCAGGAATTATTACACTCATGCAAATGTAATCTGCAAAAGGGTTTCAACTCACACAGGTCGACAGACCGTCAAGAAAAGTCTACAAATAATAAATGCTGAAGTGTTTTTTGAGAACTCTGTACCCTCTAGCTGCTGGTGAGATGTAAAGTAATAACAGCCAATAATGAGAACAGAAAAGAGCTGCGTTTAAACGTAAAAGTTGAGCTACCATTCGATGTAGCAGGCCCACCGCTGGGCCTCTCACCTGAGAAGACCAGAATCCGGAAGACAGAGGCTGCAAAAGCTGCACTGCAACCTTATTCACAATAGCCAAGACATGGAAGCAACCTAAATGTCCATCAACAGATGAAAGGATAAAGAAGCGGTCCATGTACACAATGGAATATTAGCCATGGAAAACAATGAAACACTGCTCTTTGAGGTACCATAGATGAGCCTAGAGATAATCCCAGAACATGAGGTATGTTGGAAAGCAAAAGACATATATCCTATGATATCACTTATAGGTGTTACCTAACAACTGACAAAAATGGACATATTTCCACAGAGAAACACACACACTGACTTAGCAAACAAACTATGCTTATCTAAAGGCAAAGGCGGTGGCACTGGATAAATTAAGATTAGGTTTACCATACCTATACAAATACAGATTAAGTACATATATCAAAAAGCCCGAGCACATAGCAAGGGAGGTGTACAGAACACTCTGTAATCCTTTACATGGGAAAAGGATCTGTACATGAATAGATATACATGATGTACGAATGAACCAGATTATGTACACCTAGGACAAACTGTATTCTAATCATTACCCCGATTAAAACAACGAACAAGAAGTAATGAGACATAAACTTCAGGGGCTTTTTCCTGGCACATTCCATTCTAATTTACAGCCTAGCAACAGGACTTCCAGAAAGGCTGTGCCGCCCTAGTAAACAGATTTGGGAATGGAGAAACGCTGCCGCCTTGTGGCCGTTTCCCACAACACCAGCTTTAAACCCAGTGCTAATGGTCACTAAATATTCACAATCATTGCAGGCCTATAAATGACACCTGCTGTCCAAAAAAATACTGGGGTCGAAAATCGACCACAAAATTCAAAAGAGGGCAACCTTCCAAGAAGACAATTTCAAGAGGTATATTGTACTCACGCTTTTTTTCTAAATAAAAGAGAAAGGTGTGGGAAAATGCTGAATATTAGGAATTATTAAAGACATGCAAATCCAAATTACACAAACCTATCAGCTCACACCAGTCAGAATGGCCATGAGCAAACATTCTAAAAACAATAAATGCTGAATGCGTTGTGGAAAAATGCATACCCTCGGGGTTAATTGGGACGTGGCAAGATCCACTAACGAAAACACAATGCAGGTACTTTGAAAAGGTAAACACTGAGCTACCAGTCAATGAATCATACCCACAGTTGGGCCTATCACCTGAGAAAATGAGAATCAAAAGTCACAGGCTGGCAATACTGCACTCCAGCAATATTTACCATAGTCAACACTTGGAAGCAACGAAAATGTCCATCAACAGAGGAATGCGCAAAGAGGAAGTGGTCCATGTACAGAATGGAATATTACTCCAGTAAAAAATATAAATTAAATTTCAGAAACAAACAAAATAAGGAGACATCAGCTTTGGTGGGTTTATCCGGGCATATTCCACTCTAATTTATAACTGAGGAACACCACTGGCAGGAGGGTCTGTTTACCTCGGTACCAGAGTGGGGAACGCAGAAATGCTGCCATCCTCTGGCCAATACCTGCAACAGCAGCTTTGAAATCTGTACAAAGGGGCACTTCATATGCACAAGTACTGCAGGGATGCAAATGAAACCTGCCCTTAAAATGTCTTGAGGCAGGTAAAGGCCAAAAATTTTTCAAAATATGTCACATACTTCAAGAAAACAATTTGAAGAAGTCACCTGTAATAACAGTTTGAAAAATAAAAGGCCATGTCTGAAAGCTCCATTTCAAGGGCGTATGAGACACATGCAAATCCAACCACAAAGAGGTATCAGCTCACACCACTCAGAATAACCATCAGCAAAACAATTACAAAGGCTCAATGCTGAAGAGGTTTTGGAGAAATGCATACCCTCAATTTGAAGTGGGACGTAACCTGGTAAGAGCCACTAATGGGAACAGAATGGAGGGGCCTTTAAAAGGTAAACCTTGAGCTACTATATGATCCAAGAGGCCCACTTCTCGGGGGTGGGCCTGGTGGATCAATCCTAAGAAGACAGAATTGGAAAGACACAGGCAGGCAAATCTGCACTGTAGAAGTATTACAATAGCCAAGACATGGAAGCAACCGAAACGTCCATCAAGAGATGAGTGGACAAAGAAGAAGTGGTACATGTACAGATGCAATATTAACCAAGGAGAAAAACGAAACGATGCCATTTGCAGGACCATAGAGGAATCTAGGGGTAATCATGCAACTGGTAGTAAGTGAGAAAGTGAAAGACACATATCCTGTCATATCACTTATGGGTGTTACCTAAAAATTGATACCAATGAAGATACTTCCAGAGAGAAAGGCAATCACAGATTCATTAAACCAACTTATGTTTCACCAAATGGAAAGGTGTGAGGATTGGATACATCACGATATTGGGGTTAACAGAGCTATACAAACACATGTGAAACATATAATCACCAAAGACCTACGGAATACCAAGAGAAGACTACTCAACATTGTGTCATAACCTACATGGGAAAAAGATCTGAAGAAGAATAGATATACGTATATGTGTAAAAGAACCACATCTTGCACACCTAGAACAAACAAAACTTTGTAATCTAATTTGCTGTGATAAAGAATAAAAATTAAATTAAAGAAACGAACAAGAAGTAATGAGACGTAATCTTAAGGGGCTTTTCCTGGCACATTGCGTTCTAATTTACAACCTACAACACAACTTCCCTTATGGCTCTGTTGCCCTAGTAAACAGATTTGGTAAGGAGAAGTGCTGCCGCCTTCTGGTCGTTTCACGCAACAGCGGTAATGGTCACTTAATATTCAAAATAATTGCAGGCCTGTAAATGACACCTGCCATCAAAAACTGTCCTGGGGTCGTAAATCGACCAGAAAATTCAAAACACGTCAACATTTCAAGAAGACAATTTCAAGAGGCATATTTTACGCACATTTTGTCTTTTCTTTTTTTTCTCTTTAAAATAAAAGGGAATTGAAAAATGTGCAACATCAGCAATGAATAAAGCCATGCAAATCCAATTACAGAAATGTTCACCTCACAGCCGTCAGAATGTTCTTCAGCAAAAAGTCTACAAAGAATAAATGCTGATGTGGTTTGAGAGAACTGTGTACCCTCTAGCTGCTGGGGGGATGTAAACTGGTAACAGCCAGTAGTGAGAACATAATGGAGGTGCGTTTAAGGGTAAAAACTGAGCTACCATGTGATCTGGTAGGTCCTCTGATGCGCCTATCACCTGAGCAGAGCAGAATGGAAGAGACACAGACTGGCAATCCTGCACTGCAGGAACATTTAACATAGCCCAGACTTGGAAGAAACCAAAAGGTCCATGAACAGAAAAATGCACAAAGAGGAAGTGGTCCATGTACACAATGGAATATTAGCCATGGAAAACAATGAAACAGTGCCGTTGGCACCACCATATAAAGACCTAGAGATAATCACCCAAATTGAAGTAAGAAAGAAACTGAAAGACAGATATCCTATGACATCACTTCTAGGTGTTACCTAAAAGTTGATACTCATGAACTTATTTCCAAGAGAAGGAAAAGCATGGATTAAGAAAAAAATTATGTTTAACCAAATGGAAAAGTGTAAGGAATGTGTGAAGTAGGATATGGGGGTTAACAGACATGTACTAAGACATATGAAATATATAATCACAAAATACCTATGGAATACCAAGAGAGGTCTATGCAACACTCTGTAATAACTTACATGGTAAAGAATCCGAGATAAATGACAGATACATTGATATAATGAACCAGATTCTGTACACCTAGGAGAAACAAAATATTTTTATCAAGCTTGCTCTGATAATTAATAAAAATTAAATTTATAAAACAAACAAGAAGTAAGGAGATATAAGCTCTTGGGGGTTTGCGCTGGCACATTCCACTCTAATTTGCAGCCAACTAACACGATTTCCCGGAAGGCTCTGCTGCCCAAAATCCCAGAGTTGGAAATGTAGAAATGCTGCCGCCTTGTGGCCGTCTCCCGCAAGAGCGGCTTTAAACCCACAGCTAATGGCCACTTAACATTCACAAGGACTCAGGGCTGTAAGGACACCTGCCCTCAAAAAATGTACTGAAGTGAGGGATGGCCAAAAAAATTCAAAAGAGGCAAAGTTTTCAAGAAGGTAGTATGAAGCGGTAAGTTTGACTTACTCTCTAGTTAAAAAAAGGAAAATGGATAGAAGCTCAACCTCAGGAATTACTAGACTCATGCAAATGTAACCTACAAAAAGGTTTCAACTCACACCGGTTGACTGATCATCAGCAAAAAGTCTACAAAGAATAAATGCTGATGTGGTTTGAGAGAACTGTGTACCCTCTAGCTGCTGGAGGGATGTAAACTGGTAACAGTCAACAGTGAGAAAATAACGGAGGTACGTTTAAAGGTAAAAATTAAGCTACCATGTGATCTGGTAGGTCCTTTGATGCGCCTATCACCTGAGCAGACCCGATTGTAAAAGTCACGGGCTGTCTAAACTGCACTACAGGAACGTTTAATATAGCCAAGACCTGGAAGAAACCAAAATGTCCATGAACCGAAAAATGCACAAAGAGGAAGTGGTCCATGTACACAATGGAATATTAGCCATGGAAAACAATGAAACACTGCTCTTTGAGGTACCATAGATGAGCCTAGAGATAATCCTAGAACATGAGGTATGTTGGAAAGCAAAAGACATATATCCTATGATATCACTTATAGGTGTTACCTAACAACTGACAAAAATGGACATATTTCCACAGAGAAACACACATACTGACTTAGCAAACAAACTATGCTTATCTAAAGGCAAAGATGGTGGCACTGGATAAATTAAGATTAGGTTTACCATACCTATACAAATACAGATTAAGTACATATATCAAAAAGCCCGAGCACATAGCAAGGGAGGTGTACAGAACACTCTGTAATCCTTTACATGGGAAAAAATTCTGTACATGAATAGATATACATGATGTACGAATGAACCAGATTGTGTACACCTAGGACAAACTGTATTCTAATCATTACCCCGATTAAAACAACGAACAAGAAGTAATGAGACATAAACTTCAGGGGCTTTTTCCTGGCACATTCCATTCTAATTTACAGCCTAGCAACAGGACTTCCAGAAAGGCTGTGCCGCCCTAGTGAACAGATTTGGGAATGGAGAAATGCTGCCGCCTTGTGGCCGTTTCCCACAACACCAGCTTTAAACCCAGTGCTAATGGTCACTAAATATTCACAATCATTGCAGGCCTATAAATGACACCCGCTGTCGAAAACAATATTGGGGTCGAAAATCGACCACAAAATTCAAAAGAGGGCAACCTTCCAAGAAGACAATTTCAAGAGGTATATTGTACTCACGCTTTTATTTCTAAATAAAAGAGAAAGGTGTGGGAAAATGCTGAATATTTGGAATTATTAAAGACATGCAAATCCAAATTACACAAACCTATCAGCTCACACCAGTCAGAATGGCCATGAGCAAACATTCTAAAAACAATAAATGCTGAATGCGTTGTGGAAAAATGCATACCCTCGGGGTTAATTGGGACGTGGCAAGATCCACTAATGAAAACACAATGCAGGTACTTTGAAAAGGTAAACACTGAGCTACCAGTCAATGAATCATACCCACAGTTGGGCCTATCACCTGAGAAAATGAGAATCAAAAGTCACAGGCTGGCAATACTGCACTCCAGCAATATTTACCATAGTCAACACTTGGAAGCAACGAAAATGTCCATCAACAGAGGAATGCACAAAGAAGAAGTGGTCCATGTACAGAATGGAATATTACTCCACTAAAAAATATAAATTAAATTTCAGAAACAAACAAAATAAGGAGACATCAGCTTTGGTGGGTTTATCCGGGCATATTCCACTCTAATTTATAACTGAGGAACACCACCGGCAGGAGGGTCTGTTTCCCTCGGTACCAGAGTGGGGAACGCAGAAATGCTGCCATCCTCTGGCCGATACCTGCAACAGCAGCTTTGAAATCTGTACAAAGGGGCACTTCATATGCACAAGTACTGCAGGGATGCAAATGAAACCTGCCCTTAAAATGTCTTGAGGCAGGTAAAGGCCAAAAATTTTTCAAAATGTGGCACATACTTCAAGAAAACAATTTGAAGAAGTCACCTGTAATAACAGTTTGAAAAATAAAAGGACATGTCTGAAAGCTCCATTTCAAGGGAGTATGAGACACATGCAAATCCAACCACAAAGAGGTATCAGCTCACACCACTCAGAATAACCATCAGCAAAACAATTACAAACGCTCAATGCTGAAGAGGTTTTGGAGAAATGCATACCCTCAATTTGAAGTGGGACGTAACCTGGTAAGAGCCACTAATGGGAACAGAATGGAGGGGCCTTTAAAAGGTAAACCTTGAGCTACTATATGATCCACGAGGCCCACTTCTCGGGGGTGAGCCTGGTGGATCAATCCTAAGAAGACAGAATTGGAAAGACACAGGCAGGCAAATCTGCACTGTAGAAGTATTACAATAGCCAAGACATGGAAGCAACCAAAACGTCCATCAAGAGATGAGTGGACAAAGAAGAAGTGGTACATGTACAGATGGAATATTAACCAAGGAAAAACATGAAACGATGCCATTTGCAGGACCATAGAGGAATCTAGGGGTAATCATGCAACTGGTAGTAAGTGAGAAAGTGAAAGACACATATCCTGTCATATCACTTATGGGTGTTACCTAAAAATTGATACCAATGAAGATATTTCCAGAGAGAAAGGCAATCACAGATTCATTAAACCAACTTATGTTTCACCAAATGGAAAGGTGTGAGGATTGGAAACATCACGATATTGGGGTTAACAGAGCTATACAAACACATGTGAAACATATAATCACCAAAGACCTACGGAATACCAAGAGAAGACTACTCAACATTGTGTCATAACCTACATGGGAAAAAGATCTGAAGAAGAATAGATATACGTATATGTGTGAAAGAACCACATCTTGCACACCTAGAACAAACAAAACTTTGTAATCTAATTTGCTGTGATAAAGAATAAAAATTAAATTAAAGAAACGAACAAGAAGTAATGAGACGTAATCTTAAGGGGCTTTTCCTGGCACATTGCGTTCTAATTTACAACCTACAAAACAACTTCCCTTATGGCTCTGTTGCCCTAGTAAACAGATTTGGTAAGGAGAAGTGCTGCCGCCTTCTGGTCATTTCACGCAACAGCGGTAATGGTCACTTAATATTCAAAATAATTGCAGGCCTGTAAATGACACCTGCCATCAAAAACTGTCCTGGGGTCGTAAATCGACCAGAAAATTCAAAACACGTCAACATTTCAAGAAGACAATTTCAAGAGGCATATTTTATGCACATTGTGTCTTTTCTTTTTTTTCTCTTTAAAATAAAAGGGAATTGAAAAATGTGCAACATCAGCAATGAATAAAGCCATGCAAATCCAATTACAGAAATGTTCACCTCACAGCCGTCAGAATGTTCTTCAGCAAAAAGTCTACAAAGAATAAATGCTGATGTGGTTTGAGAGAACTGTGTACCCTCTAGCTGCTGGGGGGATGTAAACTGGTAACAGTCAACAGTGAGAAAATAACGGAGGTACGTTTAAAGGTAAAAATTAAGCTACCATGTGATCTGGTAGGTCCTTTGATGCGCCTATCACCTGAGCAGACCCGATTGTAAAAGTCACGGGCTGTCAAAACTGCACTACAGGAACGTTTAACATAGCCAAGACCTGGAAGAAACCAAAATGTCCATGAACCGAAAAATGCACAAAGAGGAAGTGGTCCATGTACACAATGGAATATTAGCCATGGAAAACAATGAAACACTGCTCTTTGAGGTACCATAGATGAGCCTAGAGATAATCCTAGAACATGAGGTATGTTGGAAAGCAAAAGACATATATCCTATGATATCACTTATAGGTGTTACCTAACAACTGACAAAAATGGACATATTTCCACAGAGAAACACACACACAGACTTAGCAAACAAACTATGCTTATCTAAAGGCAAAGGTGGTGGCACTGGATAAATTAAGATTAGGTTTACCATACCTATACAGATACAGATTAAGTACATATATCAAAAAGCCCGAGCACATAGCAAGGGAGGTGTACAGAACACTCTGTAATCCTTTACATGGGAAAAGGATCTGTACATGAATAGATATACATGATGTACGAATGAACCAGATTGTGTACACCTAGGACAAACTGTATTCTAATCATTACCCCGATTAAAACAACGAACAAGAAGTAATGAGACATAAACTTCAGGGGCTTTTTCCTGGCACATTCCATTCTAATTTACAGCCTAGCAACAGGACCTCCAGAAAGGCTGTGCCGCCCTAGTAAACAGATTTGGGAATGGAGATACGCTGCCGCCTTGTGGCCGTTTCCCACAACACCAGCTTTAAACCCAGTGCTAATGGTCACTAAATATTCACAATCATTGCAGGCCTATAAATGACACCTGCTGTCCAAAAAAATACTGGGGTCGAAAATCGACCACAAAATTTAAAAGAGGGCAACCTTCCAAGAAGACAATTTCAAGAGGTATATTGTACTCACGCTTTTATTTCTAAATAAAAGAGTAAGGTGTGGGAAAATGCTGAATATTAGGAATTATTAAAGACATGCAAATCCAAATTACACAAACCTATCAGCTCACACCAGTCAGAATGGCCATGAGCAAACATTCTAAAAACAATAAATGCTGAATGCGTTGTGGAAAAATGCGTACCCTCGGGGTTAATTGGGACGTGGCAAGATCCACTAACGAAAACACAATGCAGGTACTTTGAAAAGGTAAACACTGAGCTACCAGTCAATGAATCATACCCACAGTTGGGCCTATCACCTGAGAAAATGAGAATCAAAAGTCACAGGCTGGCAATACTGCACTCCAGCAATATTTACCATAGTCAACACTTGGAAGCAACGAAAATGTCCATCAACAGAGGAATGCACAAAGAAGAAGTGGTCCATGTACAGAATGGAATATTACTCCACTAAAAAATATAAATTAAATTTCAGAAACAAACAAAATAAGGAGACATCAGCTTTGGTGGGTTTATCCGGGCATATTCCACTCTAATTTATAATTGAGGAACACCACCAGCAGGAGGGTCTGTTTCCCTCGGTACCAGAGTGGGGAACGCAGAAATGCTGCCATCCTCTGGCCGATACCTGCAACAGCAGCTTTGAAATCTGTACAAAGGGGCACTTCATATGCACAAGTACTGCAGGGATGCAAATGAAACCTGCCCTTAAAATGTCTTGAGGCAGGTAAAGGCCAAAAAATTTTCAAAATGTGGCACATACTTCAAGAAAACAATTTGAAGAAGTCACCTGTAATAACAGTTTGAAAAATAAAAGGACATGTCTGAAAGCTCCATTTCAAGGGAGTATGAGACACATGCAAATCCAACCACAAAGAGGTATCAGCTCACACCACTCAGAATAACCATCAGCAAAAAATTTACAAATGCTCGATGCTGAAGAGGTTTTGGAGAAATGCATACCCTCAATTTGAAGTGGGACGTAACCTGGTAAGAGCCACTAATGGGAACAGAATGGAGGGGCCTTTAAAAGGTAAACCTTGAGCTACTATATGATCCAAGAGGCCCACTTCTCGGGGGTGGGCCTGGTGGATCAATCCTAAGAAGACAGAATTGGAAAGACACAGGCAGGCAAATCTGCACTGTAGAAGTATTACAATAGCCAAGACATGGAAGCAACCAAAACGTCCATCAAGAGATGAGTGGACAAAGAAGAAGTGGTACATGTACAGATGGAATATTAACCAAGGAAAAACACGAAATGATGCCATTTGCAGGACCATAGAGGAATCTAGGGGTAATCATGCAACTGGTAGTAAGTGAGAAAGTGAAAGACACATATCCTGTCATATCACTTATGGGTGTTACCTAAAAATTGATACCAATGAAGATATTTCCAGAGAGAAAGGCAATCACAGATTCATTAAACCAAGTTATGTTTCACCAAATGGAAAGGTGTGAGGATTGGATACATCACGATATTGGGGTTAACAGAGCTATACAAACACATGTGAAATATATAATCACCAAAGACCTACGGAATACCAAGACAAGACTACTCAACATTGTGTCATAACCTACATGGGAAAAAGATCTGAAGAAGAATAGATATACGTATATGTGTAAAAGAACCACATCTTGCACAGCTAGAACAAACAAAACTTTGTAATCTAATTTGCTGTGATAAAGAATAAAAAAATAAATTAAAGAAACGAACAAGAAGTAATGAAATGTAATCTTAAGGGGCTTTTCCTGGCACATTGCATTCTAATTTACAACCTACAACACAACTTCCCTTATGGCTCTGTTGCCCTAGTAAACAGATTTGGTAAGGAGAAGTGCTGCCGCCTTCTGGTCATTTCACGCAACAGTGGTAATTGTCACTTAATATTCAAAATAATTGCAGGCCTGTAAATGACACCTGCCATCAAAAACTGTCCTGGGGTCGTAAATCGACCAGAAAATTCAAAACACGTCAACATTTCAAGAAGACAATTTCAAGAGGCATAATTTACGCACATTTTGTCTTTTCTTTTTTTTCTCTTTAAAATAAAAGGGAATTGAAAAATGTGCAACATCAGCAATGAATAAAGCCATGCAAATCCAATTACAGAAATGTTCACCTCACAGCCGTCAGAATGTTCTTCAGCAAAAAGTCTACAAAGAATAAATGCTGAAGGGGTTTCAGAGAACTGTGTACCCTCTAGCTGCTGGGGGGATGTAAACTGGTAACAGCCAGTAGTGAGAACATAATGGAGGTGCGTTTAAGGGTAAAAACTGAGCTACCATGTGATCTGGTAGGTCCTTTGATGCGCCTATCACCTGAGCAGAGCAGAATGGAAGAGACACAGGCTGGCAATCCTGCACTGCAGGAACATTTAACATAGCCAACACTTGGAAGAAACCAAAAGGTCCATGAACAGAAAAATGCACAAAGAGGAAGTGGTCCATGTACACAATGGAATATTAGCCATGGAAAACAATGAAACAGTGCCGTTGGCACCACCATATAAAGACCTAGAGATAATCACCCAACTTGAAGTAAGAAAGAAACTGAAAGACAGATATCCTATGACATCACTTCTAGGTGTTACCTAAAAGTTGATACTCATGAACTTATTTCCAAGAGAAGGAAAAGCATGGATTAAGAAAAAAATTATGTTTAACCAAATGGAAAAGTGTAAGGAATGTGTGAAGTAGGATATGGGGGTTAACAGACATGTACTAAGACATATGAAATATATAATCACAAAATACCTATGGAATACCAAGAGAGGTCTATGCAACACTCTGTAATAACTTACATGGTAAAGAATCCGAGATAAATGACAGATACGTTGATATAATGAACCAGATTCTGTACACCTAGGAGAAACAAAATATTT
Source organism: Tursiops truncatus (assembly GCF_011762595.2). Lineage (NCBI taxonomy): Eukaryota > Metazoa > Chordata > Mammalia > Artiodactyla > Delphinidae > Tursiops > Tursiops truncatus. Next base: position 144,790 of record NW_022983411.1, read on the forward strand.
TTATCAAGCTTGCTCTGATAATTAATAAAAATTAAATTTATAAAACAAACAAGAAGTAAGGAGATATAAGCTATTGGGGGTTTGCGCTGGCACATTCCACTCTAATTTGCAGCCTACTAACATGATTTCCCGGAAGGCTCTGCTGCCCAAAATCCCAGAGTTGGAAATGTAGAAATGCTGCCGCCTTGTGGCCGTCTCCCGCAAGAGCGGCTTTAAACCCACAGCTAATGGCCACTTAACATTCACAAGGACTCAGGGCTGTAAGGACACCTGCCCTCAAAAAATGTACTGAAGTGAGGGATGGCCAAAAAAATTCAAAAGAGGCAAAGTTTTCAAGAAGGTAGTATGAAGCGGTAAGTTTGACTTACTCTCTAGTTAAAAAAAGGAAAATGGATAGAAGCTCAACCTCAGGAATTACTAGACTCATGCAAATGTAACCTACAAAAAGGTTTCAACTCACACCGGTTGACTGATCATCAGCAAAAAGTCTACAAAGAATAAATGCTGATGTGGTTTGAGAGAACTGTGTACCCTCTAGCTGCTGGGGGGATGTAAACTGGTAACAGTCAACAGTGAGAAAATAACGGAGGTATGTTTAAAGGTAAAAATTAAGCTACCATGTGATCTGGTAGGTCCTTTGATGCGCCTATCACCTGAGCAGACCCGATTGTAAAAGTCACAGGCTGTCAAAACTGCACTACAGGAACGTTTAACATAGCCAAGACCTGGAAGAAACCAAAATGTCCATGAACCGAAAAATGCACAAAGAGGAAGTGGTCCATGTACACAATGGAATATTAGCCATGGAAAACAATGAAACACTGCTCTTTGAGGTACCATAGATGAGCCTAGAGATAATCCTAGAACATGAGGTATGTTGGAAAGCAAAAGACATATATCCTATGATATCACTTATAGGTGTTACCTAACAACTGACAAAAATGGACATATTTCCACAGAGAAACACACATACTGACTTAGCAAACAAACTATGCTTATCTAAAGGCAAAGGTGGTGGCACTGGATAAATTAAGATTAGGTTTACCATACCTATACAGATACAGATTAAGTACATATATCAAAAAGCCCGAGCACATAGCAAGGGAGGTGTACAGAACACTCTGTAATCCTTTACATGGGAAAAGGATCTGTACATGAATAGATATACATGATGTACGAATGAACCAGATTGTGTACACCTAGGACAAACTGTATTCTAATCATTACCCCGATTAAAACAACGAACAAGAAGTAATGAGACATAAACTTCAGGGGCTTTTTTCCTGGCACATTCCATTCTAATTTACAGCCTAGCAACAGGACCTCCAGAAAGGCTGTGCCGCCCTAGTAAACAGATTTGGGAATGGAGATACGCTGCCGCCTTGTGGCCGTTTCCCACAACACCAGCTTTAAACCCAGTGCTAATGGTCACTAAATATTCACAATCATTGCAGGCCTATAAATGACACCTGCTGTCCAAAAAAATACTGGGGTCGAAAATCGACCACAAAATTTAAAAGAGGGCAACCTTCCAAGAAGACAATTTCAAGAGGTATATTGTACTCACGCTTTTATTTCTAAATAAAAGAGAAAGGTGTGGGAAAATGCTGAATATTAGGAATTATTAAAGACATGCAAATCCAAATAACACAAACCTATCAGCTCACACCAGTCAGAATGGCCATGAGCAAACATTCTAAAAACAATAAATGCTGAATGCGTTGTGGAAAAATGCATACCCTCGGGGTTAATTGGGACGTGGCAAGATCCACTAACGAAAACACAATGCAGGTACTTTGAAAAGGTAAACACTGAGCTACCAGTCAATGAATCATACCCACAGTTGGGCCTATCACCTGAGAAAATGAGAATCAAAAGACACAGGCTGGCAATACTGCACTCCAGCAATATTTACCATAGTCAACACTTGGAAGCAACGAAAATGTCCATCAACAGAGGAATGCACAAAGAAGAAGTGGTCCATGTACAGAATGGAATATTACTCCACTAAAAAATATAAATTAAATTTCAGAAACAAACAAAATAAGGAGACATCAGCTTTGGTGGGTTTATCCGGGCATATTCCACTCTAATTTATAACTGAGGAACACCACTGGCAAGAGGGTCTGTTTCCCTCGGTACCAGAGTGGGGAACGCAGAAATGCTGCCATCCTCTGGCCGATACCTGCAACAGCAGCTTTGAAATCTGTACAAAGGGGCACTTCATATGCACAAGTACTGCAGGGATGCAAATGAAACCTGCCCTTAAAATGTCTTGAGGCAGGTAAAGGCCAAAAATTTTTCAAAATGTGGCACATACTTCAAGAAAACAATTTGAAGAAGTCACCTGTAATAACAGTTTGAAAAATAAAAGGACATGTCTGAAAGCTCCATTTCAAGGGAGTATGAGACACATGCAAATCCAACCACAAAGAGGTATCAGCTCACACCACTCAGAATAACCATCAGCAAAACAATTACAAACGCTCAATGCTGAAGAGGTTTTGGAGAAATGCATACCCTCAATTTGAAGTGGGACGTAACCTGGTAAGAGCCACTAATGGGAACAGAATGGAGGGGCCTTTAAAAGGTAAACCTTGAGCTACTATATGATCCACGAGGCCCACTTCTCGGGGGTGAGCCTGGTGGATCAATCCTAAGAAGACAGAATTGGAAAGACACAGGCAGGCAAATCTGCACTGTAGAAGTATTACAATAGCCAAGACCTGGAAGCAACCAAAACGTCCATCAAGAGATGAGTGGACAAAGAAGAAGTGGTACATGTACAGATGGAATATTAACGAAGGAAAAACACGAAACGATGCCATTTGCAGGACCATAGAGGAATCTAGGGGTAATCATGCAACTGGTAGTAAGTGAGAAAGTGAAAGACACATATCCTGTCATATCACTTATGGGTGTTACCTAAAAATTGATACCAATGAAGATATTTCCAGAGAGAAAGGCAATCACAGATTCATTAAACCAACTTATGTTTCACCAAATGGAAAGGTGTGAGGATTGGATACATCACGATATTGGGGTTAACAGAGCTATACAAACACATGTGAAACATATAATCACCAAAGACCTACGGAATACCAAGAGAAGACTACTCAACATTGTGTCATAACCTACATGGGAAAAAGATCTGAAGAAGAATAGATATACGTATATGTGTGAAAGAACCACATCTTGCACACCTAGAACAAACAAAACTTTGTAATCTAATTTGCTGTGATAAAGAATAAAAATTAAATTAAAGAAATGAACAAGAAGTAATGAGACGTAATCTTAAGGGGCTTTTCCTGGCACATTGCATTCTAATTTACAACCTACAACACAACTTCCCTTATGGCTCTGTAGCCCTAGTAAACAGATTTGGTAAGGAGAAGTGCTGCCGCCTTCTGGTTGTTTCACGCAACAGCGGTAATCGTCACTTAATATTCAAAATAATTGCAGGCCTGTAAATGACACCTGCCATCAAAAACTGTCCTGGGGTCGTAAATCGACCAGAAAATTCAAAACACGTCAACATTTCAAGAAGACAATTTCAAGAGGCATATTTTATGCACATTTTGTCTTTTCTTTTTTTTCTCTTTAAAATAAAAGGGAATTGAAAAATGTGCAACATCAGCAATGAATAAAGCCATGCAAATCCAATTACAGAAATGTTCACCTCACAGCCGTCAGAATGTTCTTCAGCAAAAAGTCTACAAAGAATAAATGCTGAAGGGGTTTCAGAGAACTGTGTACCCTCTAGCTGCTGGGGGGATGTAAACTGGTAACAGCCAGTAGTGAGAACATAATGGAGGTGCGTTTAAGGGTAAAAACTGAGCTACCATGTGATCTGGTAGGTCCTCTGATGCGCCTATCACCTGAGCAGAGCAGAATGGAAGAGACACAGGCTGGCAATCCTGCACTGCAGGAACATTTAACATAGCCCAGACTTGGAAGAAACCAAAAGGTCCATGAACAGAAAAATGCACAAAGAGGAAGTGGTCCATGTACACAATGGAATATTAGCCATGGAAAACAATGAAACAGTGCCGTTGGCACCACCATATAAAGACCTAGAGATAATCACCCAACTTGAAGTAAGAAAGAAACTGAAAGACAGATATCCTATGACATCACTTCTAGGTGTTACCTAAAAGTTGATACGCATGAACTTATTTCCAAGAGAAGGAAAAGCATGGATTAAGAAAAAAAATTATGTTTAACCAAATGGAAAAGTGTAAAGAATGTGTGAAGTAAGATATGGGGGTTAACAGACATGTACTAAGACATATGAAATATATAATCACAAAATACCTATGGAATACCAAGAGAGGTCTATGCAACACTCTGTAATAACTTACATGGTAAAGAATCCGAGATAAATGACAGATACATTGATATAATGAACCAGATTCTGTACACCTAGGAGAAACAAAATATTTTTATCAAGCTTGCTCTGATAATTAATAAAAATTAAATTTATAAAACAAACAAGAAGTAAGGAGATATAAGCTCTTGGAATGTGCCCTGGCACATTCCACTCTAATTTGCAGCCTACTAACACGATTTCCAGGAAGGCTCTGCTGCCCAAAAACCCAGAGTTGGAAATGTAGAAATGCTGCCGCCTTGTGGCCGTCTCCCGCAAGAGCGGCTTTAAACCCACAGCTAATGGCCACTTAACATTCACAAGGACTCAGGGCTGTAAGGACACCTGCCCTCAAAAAATGTACTGAAGTGAGGGATGGCCAAAAAAATTCAAAAGAGGCAAAGTTTTCAAGAAGGTAGTATGAAGCGGTAAGTTTGACTTACTCTCTAGTTAAAAAAGGAAAATGGATAGAAGCTCAACCTCAGGAATTACTAGACTCATGCAAATGTAACCTACAAAAAGGTTTCAACTCACACCGGTTGACTGATCATCAGCAAAAAGTCTACAAAGAATAAATGCTGATGTGGTTTGAGAGAACTGTGTACCCTCTAGCTGCTGGGGGGATGTAAACTGGTAACAGTCAACAGTGAGAAAATAACGGAGGTATGTTTAAAGGTAAAAATTAAGCTACCATGTGATCTGGTAGGTCCTTTGATGCGCCTATCACCTGAGCAGACCCGATTGTAAAAGTCACGGGCTGTCAAAACTGCACTACAGGAACGTTTAACATAGCCAAGACCTGGAAGAAACCAAAATGTCCATGAACCGAAAAATGCACAAAGAGGAAGTGGTCCATGTACACAATGGAATTAGCCATGGAAAACAATGAAACACTGCTCTTTGAGGTACCATAGATGAGCCTAGAGATAATCCTAGAACATGAGGTATGTTGGAAAAGCAAAAGACATATATCCTATGATATCACTTATAGGTGTTACCTAACAACTGACAAAAATGGACATATTTCCACAGAGAAACACACATACTGACTTAGCAAACAAACTATGCTTATCTAAAGGCAAAGGTGGTGGCACTGGATAAATTAAGATTAGGTTTACCATACCTATACAGATACAGATTAAGTACATATATCAAAAAGCCCGAGCACATAGCAAGGGAGGTGTACAGAACACTCTGTAATCCTTTACATGGGAAAAGGATCTGTACATGAATAGATATACATGATGTACGAATGAACCAGATTGTGTACACCTAGGACAAACTGTATTCTAATCATTACCCCGATTAAAACAACGAACAAGAAGTAATGAGACATAAACTTCAGGGGCTTTTTCCCTGGCACATTCCATTCTAATTTACAGCCTAGCAACAGGACCTCCAGAAAGGCTGTGACGCCCTAGTAAACAGATTTGGGAATGGAGATACGCTGCCGCCTTGTGGCCGTTTCCCACAACACCAGCTTTAAACCCAGTGCTAATGGTCACTAAATATTCACAATCATTGCAGGCCTATAAATGACACCTGCTGTCCAAAAAAATACTGGGGTCGAAATCGACCACAAAATTTAAAAGAGGGCAACCTTCCAAGAAGACAATTTCAAGAGGTATATTGTACTCACGCTTTTATTTCTAAATAAAAGAGAAAGGTGTGGGAAAATGCTGAATATTAGGAATTATTAAGACATGCAAATCAAATAACACAAACCTATCAGCTCACACCAGTCAGAATGGCCATGAGCAAACATTCTAAAAACAATAAATGCTGAATGCGTTGTGGAAAAATGCATACCCTCGGGGTTAATTGGGACGTGGCAAGATCCACTAACGAAAACACAATGCAGGTACTTTGAAAAGGTAAACACTGAGCTACCAGTCAATGAATCATACCCACAGTTGGGCCTATCACCTGAGAAAATGAGAATCAAAAGTCACAGGCTGGCAATACTGCACTCCAGCAATATTTACCATAGTCAACACTTGGAAGCAACGAAAATGTCCATCAACAGAGGAATGCACAAAGAAGAAGTGGTCCATGTACAGAATGGAATATTACTCCACTAAAAAATATAAATTAAATTTCAGAAACAAACAAAATAAGGAGACATCAGCTTTGGTGGGTTTATCCGGGCATATTCCACTCTAATTTATAACTGAGGAACACCACTGCAAGAGGGTCTGTTTCCTCGGTACCAGAGTGGGGAACGCAGAAATGCTGCCATCCTCTGGCCGATACCTGCAACAGCAGCTTTGAAATCTGTACAAAGGGGCACTTCATATGCACAAGTACTGCAGGGATGCAAATGAAACCTGCCCTTAAAATGTCTTGAGGCAGGTAAAGGCCAAAAATTTTTCAAAATGTGGCACATACTTCAAGAAAACAATTTGAAGAAGTCACCTGTAATAACAGTTTGAAAAATAAAAGGACATGTCTGAAAGCTCCATTTCAAGGGAGTATGAGACACATGCAAATCCAACCACAAAGAGGTATCAGCTCACACCACTCAGAATAACATCAGCAAAACAATTACAAACGCTCAATGCTGAAGAGGTTTGGAGAAATGCATACCTCAATTTGAAGTGGGACGTAACCTGGTAAGAGCCACTAATGGGAACAGAATGGAGGGGCCTTTAAAAGGTAAACCTTGAGCTACTATATGATCCACGAGGCCCACTTCTCGGGGGTGAGGCTGGTGGATCAATCCTAAGAAGACAGAATTGGAAAGACACAGGCAGGCAAATCTGCACTGTAGAAGTATTACAATAGCCAAGACCTGGAAGGCAACCAAAACGTCCATCAAGAGATGAGTGGACAAAGAAGAAGTGGTACATGTACAGATGAATATTAACGAAGGAAAAACACGAAACGATGCCATTTGCAGGACCATAGAGGAATCTAGGGGTAATCATGCAACTGGTAGTAAGTGAGAAAGTGAAAGACACATATCCTGTCATATCACTTATGGGTGTTACCTAAAAATTGATACCAATGAAGATATTTCCAGAGAGAAAGGCAATCACAGATTCATTAAACCAACTTATGTTTCACCAAATGGAAAGGTGTGAGGATTGGATACATCACGATATTGGGTTAACAGAGCTATACAAACACATGTGAAACATATAATCACCAAAGACCTACGGAATACCAAGAGAAGACTACTCAACATTGTGTCATAACCTACATGGGAAAAAGATCTGAAGAAGAATAGATATACGTATATGTGTGAAAGAACACATCTTGCACACCCAGAACAAACAAAACTTTTGTAATCATAATTTGCTGTGATAAAGAATAAAATTAAATTAAAGAAACGAACAAGAAGTAATGAGACGTAATCTTAAGGGGCTTTCCTGGCACATTGCATTCTAATTTACAACCTACAACACAACTTCCCTTATGGCTCTGTTGCCCTAGTAAACAGATTTGGTAAGGAGAAGTGCTGCCGCCTTCTGGTTGTTTCACGCAACAGCGGTAATGGTCACTAATATTCAAAATAATTGCAGGCCTGTAATGACACCTGCCATCAAAAACTGTCCTGGGGTCGTAAATCGACCAGAAATTCAAAACACGTCAACATTTCAAGAAGACAATTTCAAGAGGCATATTTTATGCACATTTTGTCTTTTCTTTTTTTCTCTTTAAAATAAAAGGAATTGAAAAATGTGCAACATCAGCAATGAATAAAGCCATGCAAATCCAATTACAGAAATGTTCACCTCACAGCCGTCAGAATGTTCTTCAGCAAAAAGTCTACAAAGAATAAATGCTGAAGGGTTTCAGAGAACTGTGTACCCTCTAGCTGCTGGGGGGATGTAAACTGGTAACAGCCAGTAGTGAGAACATAATGGAGGTGCGTTTAAGGGTAAAAACTGAGCTACCATGTGATCTGGTAGGTCCTCTGATGCGCCTATCACCTGAGCAGAGCAGAATGGAAGAGACACAGGCTGGCAATCCTGCACTGCAGGAACATTTAACATAGCCCAGACTTGGAAGAAACCAAAAGGTCCATGAACAGAAAAATGCACAAAGAGGAAGTGGTCCATGTACACAATGGAATATTAGCCATGGAAAACAATGAAACAGTGCCGTTGGCACCACCATATAAAGACCTAGAGATAATCACCCGAACTTGAAGTAAGAAAGAAACTGAAAGACAGATATCCTATGACATCACTTCTAGGTTGTTACCTAAAAGTTGATACGCATGAACTTATTTCCAAGAGAAGGAAAAGCATGGAATTAAGAAAAAATTATGTTTAACCAAATGGAAAGTGTAAAGAATGTGTGAAGTAAGATATGGGGGTTAACAGACATGTACTAAGACATATGAAATATATAATCACAAAATACCTATGGATACCAAGAGAGGTCTATGCAACACTCTGTATAACTTACATGGTAAAGAATCCGAGATAAATGACAGATACATTGATATAATGAACCAGATTCTGTACACCTAGGAGAAACAAAATATTTTTATCAAGCTTGCTCTGATAATTAATAAAAATTAAATTTATAAATCAAACAAGAAGTAAGGAGATATAAGCTCTTGGGAATGTGCCTGGCACATTCACTCTAATTTGCAGCCTACTAACTCGATTTTCAGGAAGGCTCTGCTGCCCAAAAACCAGAGTTGGAAATGTAGAAATGCTGCCGCCTGTGGCCGTCTCCCGCAAGGAGCGGCTTAAACCCGCAGCTAATGGCCACTAACATTCACAAGGACTCAGGGCTGTAAGGACACCTGCCTCAAAAATGTACTGGAAGTGAGGGATGGCCAAAAAATTCAAAAGAGGCAAAGTTTTCAAGAAGGTAGTATGAAGCGGTAAGTTTGACTTACTCTCTAGTTAAAAAAAGGAAAATGGATAGAAGCTCAACCTCAGGAATTACTAGACTCATGCAAATGTAACCTACAAAAAGGTTTCAACTCACACCGGTTGACTGATCATCAGCAAAAAGTCTACAAAGAATAAATGCTGATGTGGTTTGAGAGAACTGTGTACCCTCTAGCTGCTGGGGGGATGTAAACTGGTAACAGTCAACAGTGAGAAAATAACGGAGGTATGTTTAAAGGTAAAAATTAAAGCTTACCATGTGATCTGGTAGGTCCTTTGATGCGCCTATCACCTGAGCAGACCCGATTGTAAAAGTCCACGGGCTGTCTAAACTGCACTACAGGAACGTTTAATATAGCCAAGACCTGGAAGAAACCAAAATGTCCATGAACCGAAAAATGCACAAAGAGGAAGTGGTCCATGTACACAATGGAATATTAGCCCATGTAAAACAATGAAACACTGCTCTTGAGGTACCATAGATGAGCCTAGAGATAATCCTAGAACATGAGGTATGTTGGAAAGCAAACGACATATATCCTATGATATCACTTATAGGTGTTACCTAACAACTGACCAAAAATGGAACATATTTCCACAGAGAACACACACACAGACTTAGCAAACAAACTATGCTTATCTAAAGGCAAAGTGGTGGCACGGATAAATTAAGATTAGGTTTACCATACCTATACAGATACAGATTAAGTACATATATCAAAAAGCCCGAGCACATAGCAAGGGAGGTGTACAGAACACTCTGTAATCCTTTACATGGGAAAAGGATCTGTACATGAATAGATATACATGATGTACGAATGAACCAGATTGTGTACACCTAGGACAAACTGTATTCTAATCATTACCCCGATTAAAACAACGAACAAGAAGTAATGAGACATAAACTTCAGGGGCTTTTTCCTGGCACATTCCATTCTAATTTACAGCCTAGCAACAGGACCTCCAGAAAGGCTGTGCCGCCCTAGTAAACAGATTTGGGAATGGAGATACGCTGCCGCCTTGTGGCCGTTTCCCACAACACCAGCTTTAAACCCAGTGCTAATGGTCACTAAATATTCACAATCATTGCAGGCCTATAAATGACACCTGCTGTCCAAAAAAATACTGGGGTCGAAAATCGACCACAAAATTTAAAAGAGGGCAACCTTCCAAGAAGACAATTTCAAGAGGTATATTGTACTCACGCTTTTATTTCTAAATAAAAGAGAAAGGTGTGGGAAAATGCTGAATATTAGGAATTATTAAAGACATGCAAATCCAAATTACACAAACCTATCAGCTCACACCAGTCAGAATGGCCATGAGCAAACATTCTAAAAACAATAAATGCTGAATGCGTTGTGGAAAAATGCGTACCCTCGGGGTTAATTGGGACGTGGCAAGATCCACTAACGAAAACACAATGCAGGTACTTTGAAAAGGTAAACACTGAGCTACCAGTCAATGAATCATACCCACAGTTGGGCCTATCACCTGAGAAAATGAGAATCAAAAGTCACAGGCTGGCAATACTGCACTCCAGCAATATTTACCATAGTCAACACTTGGAAGCAACGAAAATGTCCATCAACAGAGGAATGCACAAAGAAGAAGTGGTCCATGTACAGAATGGAATATTACTCCACTAAAAAATATAAATTAAATTTCAGAAACAAACAAAATAAGGAGACATCAGCTTTGGTGGGTTTATCCGGGCATATTCCACTCTAATTTATAATTGAGGAACACCACCGGCAGGAGGGTCTGTTTCCCTCGGTACCAGAGTGGGGAACGCAGAAATGCTGCCATCCTCTGGCCGATACCTGCAACAGCAGCTTTGAAATCTGTACAAAGGGGCACTTCATATGCACAAGTACTGCAGGGATGCAAATGAAACCTGCCCTTAAAATGTCTTGAGGCAGGTAAAGGCCAAAAATTTTTCAAAATGTGGCACATACTTCAAGAAAACAATTTGAAGAAGTCACCTGTAATAACAGTTTGAAAAATAAAAGGACATGTCTGAAAGCTCCATTTCAAGGGAGTATGAGACACATGCAAATCCAACCACAAAGAGGTATCAGCTCACACCACTCAGAATAACCATCAGCAAAAAATTTACAAACGCTCGATGCTGAAGAGGTTTTGGAGAAATGCATACCCTCAATTTGAAGTGGGACGTAACCTGGTAAGAGCCACTAATGGGAACAGAATGGAGGGGCCTTTAAAAGGTAAACCTTGAGCTACTATATGATCCAAGAGGCCCACTTCTCGGGGGTGGGCCTGGTGGATCAATCCTAAGAAGACAGAATTGGAAAGACACAGGCAGGCAAATCTGCACTGTAGAAGTATTACAATAGCCAAGACATGGAAGCAACCAAAACGTCCATCAAGAGATGAGTGGACAAAGAAGAAGTGGTACATGTACAGATGGAATATTAACCAAGGAAAAACACGAAATGATGCCATTTGCAGGACCATAGAGGAATCTAGGGGTAATCATGCAACTGGTAGTAAGTGAGAAAGTGAAAGACACATATCCTGTCATATCACTTATGGGTGTTACCTAAAAATTGATACCAATGAAGATATTTCCAGAGAGAAAGGCAATCACAGATTCATTAAACCAAGTTATGTTTCACCAAATGGAAAGGTGTGAGGATTGGATACATCACGATATTGGGGTTAACAGAGCTATACAAACACATGTGAAATATATAATCACCAAAGACCTACGGAATACCAAGAGAAGACTACTCAACATTGTGTCATAACCTACATGGGAAAAAGATCTGAAGAAGAATAGATATACGTATATGTGTAAAAGAACCACATCTTGCACACCTAGAACAAACAAAACTTTGTAATCTAATTTGCTGTGATAAAGAATAAAAAATAAATTAAAGAAACGAACAAGAAGTAATGAAATGTAATCTTAAGGGGCTTTTCCTGGCACATTGCATTCTAATTTACAACCTACAACACAACTTCCCTTATGGCTCTGTTGCCCTAGTAAACAGATTTGGTAAGGAGAAGTGCTGCCGCCTTCTGGTTGTTTCACGCAACAGCGGTAATGGTCACTTAATATTCAAAATAATTGCAGGCCTGTAAATGACACCTGCCATCAAAAACTGTCCTGGGGTCGTAAATCGACCAGAAAATTCAAAACACGTCAACATTTCAAGAAGACAATTTCAAGAGGCATATTTTACGCACATTTTGTCTTTTCTTTTTTTTCTCTTTAAAATAAAAGGGAATTGAAAAATGTGCAACATCAGCAATGAATAAAGCCATGCAAATCCAATTACAGAAATGTTCACCTCACAGCCGTCAGAATGTTCTTCAGCAAAAAGTCTACAAAGAATAAATGCTGAAGGGGTTTCAGAGAACTGTGTACCCTCTAGCTGCTGGGGGGATGTAAACTGGTAACAGCCAGTAGTGAGAACATAATGGAGGTGCGTTTAAGGGTAAAAACTGAGCTACCATGTGATCTGGTAGGTCCTTTGATGCGCCTATCACCTGAGCAGAGCAGAATGGAAGAGACACAGGCTGGCAATCCTGCACTGCAGGAACATTTAACATAGCCAAGACTTGGAAGAAACCAAAAGGTCCATGAACAGAAAAATGCACAAAGAGGAAGTGGTCCATGTACACAATGGAATATTAGCCATGGAAAACAATGAAACAGGGCCGTTGGCACCACCATATAAAGACCTAGAGATAATCACCCAACTTGAAGTAAGAAAGAAACTGAAAGACAGATATCCTATGACATCACTTCTAGGTGTTACCTAAAAGTTGATACGCATGAACTTATTTCCAAGAGAAGGAAAAGCATGGATTAAGAAAAAAATTATGTTTAACCAAATGGAAAAGTGTAAGGAATGTGTGAAGTAGGATATGGGGGTTAACAGACATGTACTAAGACATATGAAATATATAATCACAAAATACCTATGGAATACCAAGAGAGGTCTATGCAACACTCTGTAATAACTTACATGGTAAAGAATCCGAGATAAATGACAGATACATTGATATAATGAACCAGATTCTGTACACCTAGGAGAAACAAAATATTTTTATCAAGCTTGCTCTGATAATTAATAAAAATTAAATTATAAAACAAACAAGAAGTAAGGAGATATAAGCTATTGGGGTGTGCCCTGGCACATTCCACTCTAATTTGCAGCCTACTAACACGATTTCCAGGAAGGCTCTGCTGCCCAAAAACCCAGAGTTGGAAATGTAGAAATGCTGCCGCCTTGTGGCCGTCTCCCGCAAGAGCGGCTTTAAACCCACAGCTAATGGCCACTTAACATTCACAAGGACTCAGGGCTGTAAGGACACCTGCCCTCAAAAAATGTACTGAAGTGAGGGATGGCCAAAAAAATTCAAAAGAGGCAAAGTTTTCAAGAAGGTAGTATGAAGCGGTAAGTTTGACTTACTCTCTAGTTAAAAAAGGAAAATGGATCGAAGCTCAACCTCAGGAATTACTAGACTCATGCAAATGTAACCTACAAAAAGGTTTCAACTCACACCGGTTGACTGATCATCAGCAAAAAGTCTACAAAGAATAAATGCTGATGTGGTTTGAGAGAACTGTGTACCCTCTAGCTGCTGGGGGATGTAAACTGGTAACAGTCAACAGTGAGAAAATAACGGAGGTATGTTTAAAGGTAAAAATTAAGCTACCATGTGATCTGGTAGGTCCTTTGATGCGCCTATCACCTGAGCAGACCCGATTGTAAAAGTCACAGGCTGTCAAAACTGCACTACAGGAACGTTTAACATAGCCAAGACCTGGAAGAAACCAAAATGTCCATGAACCGAAAAATGCACAAAGAGGAAGTGGTCCATGTACACAATGGAATATTAGCCATGGAAAACAATGAAACACTGCTCTTTGAGGTACCATAGATGAGCCTAGAGATAATCCTAGAACATGAGGTATGTTGGAAAGCAAAAGACATATATCCTATGATATCACTTATAGGTGTTACCTAACAACTGACAAAAATGGACATATTTCCACAGAGAAACACACACACAGACTTAGCAAACAAACTATGCTTATCTAAAGGCAAAGGTGGTGGCACTGGATAAATTAAGATTAGGTTTACCATACCTATACAGATACAGATTAAGTACATATATCAAAAAGCCCGAGCACATAGCAAGGGAGGTGTACAGAACACTCTGTAATCCTTTACATGGGAAAAGGATCTGTACATGAATAGATATACATGATGTACGAATGAACCAGATTGTGTACACCTAGGACAAACTGTATTCTAATCATTACCCCGATTAAAACAACGAACAAGAAGTAATGAGACATAAACTTCAGGGGCTTTTTCCTGGCACATTCCATTCTAATTTACAGCCTAGCAACAGGACCTCCAGAAAGGCTGTGCCGCCTAGTAAACAGATTTGGGAATGGAGAAACGCTGCCGCCTTGTGGCCGTTTCCCACAACACCAGCTTTAAACCCAGTGCTAATGGTCACTAAATATTCACAATCATTGCAGGCCTATAAATGACACCTGCTGTCCAAAAAAAATACTGGGGTCGAAAATCGACCACAAAATTTAAAAGAGGGCAACCTTCCAAGAAGACAATTTCAAGAGGTATATTGTACTCACGCTTTTATTTCTAAATAAAAGAGAAAGGTGTGGAAAATGCTGAATATTAGGAATTATTAAAGACATGCAAATCCAAATAACACAAAACCTATCAGCTCACACCAGTCAGAATGGCCATGAGCAAACATTCTAAAAACAATAAATGCTGAATGCGTTGTGGAAAAATGCATACCCTCGGGGTTAATTGGGACGTGGCAAGATCCACTAACGAAAACACAATGCAGGTACTTTGAAAAGGTAAACACTGAGCTACCAGTCAATGAATCATACCCACAGTTGGGCCTATCACCTGAGAAAATGAGAATCAAAAGTCACAGGCTGGCAATACTGCACTCCAGCAATATTTACCATAGTAACACTTGGAAGCAACGAAAATGTCCATCAAACAGAGGAATGCACAAAGAAGAAGTGGTCCATGTACAGAATGGAATATTACTCCACTAAAAATATAAATTAAATTTCAGAAAACAAACAAAATAAGGAGACATCAGCTTTGGTGGGTTTATCCGGGCATATTCCAC
This sequence comes from Tursiops truncatus, assembly GCF_011762595.2. Lineage (NCBI taxonomy): Eukaryota > Metazoa > Chordata > Mammalia > Artiodactyla > Delphinidae > Tursiops > Tursiops truncatus. The sequence goes on from NW_022983411.1 coordinate 160,171, forward strand.
TCTAATTTATAATTGAGGAACACCACCGGCAGGAGGGTCTGTTTCCCTCGGTACCAGAGTGGGGAACGCAGAAAGCTGCCATCCTCTGGCCGATACCTGCAACAGCAGCTTTGAAATCTGTACAAAGGGGCACTCATATGCACAAAGTACTGCAGGGATGCAAATGAAACCTGCCCTTAAAATGTCTTGAGGCAGGTAAAGGCCAAAAATTTTTCAAAATGTGGCACATACTTCAAGAAAACAATTTGAAGAAGTCACCTGTAATAACAGTTTGAAAAAATAAAAGGAATGTCTGAAAGCTCCATTTCAAGGGAGTATGAGACACATGCAAATCCAACCACAAAGAGGTATCAGCCACCCACCCTCAGAATAACCATCAGCAAAAATTTACAAACGCTCGATGCTGAAGAGGTTTTGAGAAATGCATACCTCAATTTGAAGTGGGACGTAACCTGGTAAGAGCCACTAATGGGAACAGAATGGAGGGCCTTTAAAAGGTAAACCTTGAGCTACTATATGATCCAAGAGGCCCACTTCTCGGGGGTGGGCCTGTGGATCAATCCTAAGAAGACAGAATTGGAAAGACACAGGCAGGCAAATCTGCACTGTAGAAGTATTACAATAGCCAAGACATGAAGCAACCAAAACGTCCATCAAGAGATGAGTGGACAAAGAAGAAGTGGACATGTACAGATGAATATTAAAAGGAAAACACGAAACGATGCCATTTGCAGGACCATAGAGGAATCTAGGGGTAATCATGCAACTGGTAGTAAGTGAGAAAGTGAAAGACACATATCCTGTCATATCACTTATGGGTGTTACCTAAAAATTGATACCAATGAAGATATTTCCAGAGAGAAAGGCAATCACAGCTTATACAAACCAACTGTTATGTTTCACCAAATGGAAAGGTGTGAGGATTGGATACCTCACGATATGGGGTTAACAGAGCTATACACAACATGTGAAATATATAATCACCAAAGACCTACGGAATACCAAGAGAGGACTACTCAAACATGTGTATAACCTACATGGGAAAAAGATCTGAAGAAGAATAGATATACGTATATGTGTAAAAGAACCACATCTTGCACAGCTAGAACAAACAAACTTTGTAATCTAATTTGCTGTGATAAAGAATAAA
>NW_022983413.1:0-29673 GCF_011762595.2 Tursiops truncatus
GCCCTTTTGGGCCAACTGCATCATTGTCGAAATTCTGCCGCTTTTCATGTGCGTTAAAGACGAGTCCAATCTATCTCTTGAAATCTGTTTCTTGCAATTCTGTCTTGCATTCAGATCCTCTTCTTTGCCTTACCTCAACATATTTTTGGACGTTAGTTTTCATTTATAACTCTGCAGGTTTGTGAATTGCAGTGACCCTGAGCTCCATTTTTTAAGTTGCTCTTTTGTGAGCTGGCCTCAAACCCGCAGGATTGCTTCAGGCCCTATTTTGGCTCCGGCGAGGCAGGCTGAGCCTTTCTTTAATTCTTATTCTTAATGGGAAATTAGAGTGATATGTGCCCGTCCAAACCCCTACAACTCTTCTCTCATTGGTTCCCCCTCTTCCCGTTCATCCTCCTCACAATTTGCAAAATGTGTGAAACAGAAGTTTAAATGTGCTGATTCTCCAAGTGGGGAGATTCTAAGTAGCGTGGCTGGAATGGTGAACAGGAGCACCAGGAGAGGATAAATGAGGTGCATTTTAGACACATCTCCCGATCACATGGTGTACAGTCCTCTGGGTTTTCCATGCATGTTTTAGCTGTAGGAAGATCCCTTGAACCTGCAGATTTGGGACCCATTGAATGGGTACCAGGTAGTATTACTTTAAAGGGTGTGCATTTCCTCACCCAACCTCACATTTCTCTTAGCGCAAACAGTTTCCAGCCTTATGTCTCATCCTGCTGTGGGTCTAGATGTGTTCAATCCATGTTGCATCACCGTCCCTGAGGAAAAGTTGTAAGAGGTTTTCTCTGTCTCTCTGTCGTTTATTTTTTTCAATTTATTACTATATTGGTTACAGCTGATTTTCAAAGCTCTGTTTCTTGCTGCTGTACATCCACTTGATTCACGTACAGAGAGACATCAATAAATTCTTTTTCAGATTCTTACCAGTCGTATATATTCTTTTCCGGTGACTTGAGTGTGCTGAGTGCAGTTCTTTTAGCTACCGTGTAGGCCTTGTTGATTATCAGTTTGGTATTTGGAATGGTATCTTTGCTAATTTCAACCTCCTGGATGATGCCTCACCCCTCCCCACCTTTCCCGTTTAGCAGCCTTATGCGTGTTTTCTACATATTTGACTATGTTTTTGTTTTGTAATTTATTTCATGTGTAGCCATTTTGGATTCCACCTTTAAGTGATATCTTATGATATGTGTCTTTTTCTTTTTGAATTCTGTCACTTAGAATGATCATACGTAACTCCTCCGGAGTTGTTACAACTGGCCATATTTCATTGATTTCCAGGCTGAATAATATTCCACTCTACCTAAGTACCACATCTCTATCCATTTTTTCCCTCCAGAGACATTTAAGTTATATCCTAGTCGAGGATCTTTTAAACAGAGAGGGGGTAAACATTGGGGTGCCTGTGTCCTCTCGATTTTTGTTTTTCCCAAGATATACGCCCATGAGTGCAAGTGCCCTATGCTCTGTAGCTCATTTTTTAGATGCTTTAGTAAACACAATACACTTCTCCAGAATGGCCGTTGGCAATATACATTTCCACTATAAGTCTCACAGGGCTCCCTCTTCTCGTTGCCCTGTCCTGCATTTCTGTTGTTTACGCTTTATGAGGATGGCTCTTCTGACTGATGCGAAGTGATATCTTTTGTAGTATTGACTTCCAGTGCCCACCTGTTTGGTTGGCTAAAAAAGTGTATGCCCTTTTCTTGAATATATACAGAAAAGAACGCATACACCCTTTTTGGCCAACTGCAATGTTGGCAATGTTCAGCTCCTTTTCTTGTGCTTAATGGCGAGTCCTTTCTACCTCCTCAAATCCCTTTCCTGCCATTCTCCCTTGCTTACAAGTCCTTTTCTCTGACTTTCCTCAAGACATTTTTCAGTGATGGATATTTTCAACTCTGCAGTTTTGTGAATTTTACTGCCCCTGAGTTCCATTGTTCAACTTGTGTTTATGGGAACTGGCCACAAAGCAGCGGGATTTCCTCAAGCCCTATACTGTTTCCATGGGCAACCCTAGCCTTTGGTCAATTCGTCTTCCTGATTGGAAATTAGAGTGACATGTGCCTGTCTGAACACCTAGGACTTGTCTCTCATTGTTCCTCATCCTTCCGCTTCATCCTCTGGACAAATTCCAAACTGTACGCAACAGGATGTTGACAGTGCTGACATCTCCAAGTGGGGAGACTGTTAGTAAAGACGCTGGAGGGGTGAACCCGAGCACCAGGAGATGAGGAGATGAGATGCCTTTTCCAAACTCTTCCCGATCAGACGGTATACCATCCTCTGGGTGTGACAGACATGTTTTAGCAGTAGGAAGAGTCCCATTCATGTAAGGAGAACACCAGGGCTTTTTCAAAATCAGTGTCTCCCCGAAACCCAAACTGGGGAAGTTTTTAAGCTACGGCTACACATATGTTCATTAAGGGCCTTGGGAAGTAGGCAGAGTCCAAACTTTAGATGATTGAAGTCTTCAGGGTCAGAAGCACTCACCACCAGCTTCCCTTAGGCTACACTTTAACTGTCATTGATAGATGATGTCAATAAAAATATCTATTCTTTTTCAGATTATTTCCCCTTATAGGTTATTGCAAAATGTTGAGTGTAGTTCCCTGTGCTATACAGTAGTTCCTTGTTGATGATCTATTTTATACATAGCAGTGTGTATGTGTTCATTCCAAACTGTTAATTTATCCCTCCTCCCACCTTTCCCCTTTGGTAATAATAAATTATAAGATTTTATACTTCTCAGAAATGGGGAGCTGAAAGAGAGGTATCATTTTCAATGGAAAAGCATTTAAAACAAGATTGAAGGTTTAACCAAGATTATTAGCTGTACATCCTTGGAAAGAAATCACTTCGTTTCTCTAATATTGACCTGACAAATAAGACAAACCTTTTCACTGAACTTGCTTATAAAAAGTGATGGAAATATCAAATGGAAGTGTTAAAAACATCTTATTTTACCCGAGCCTTATACACTGTTCTATGTTAACTACAGTTTGGCTCACACATCTGTTCATTGAGGTTACAATAGTCTCAATTTCTGTTACTGATCCTCCAGAGTGGACCCCAACAAGTGTCCCCCTGCCCAGTGTCATTGGGGCCAACAGATCGAGACTGAGTTTGGTTCACAAGCAAAGGAAACTTTATATTTTGATCAGAGAATGGAGAGGTGAGAGCATGCACTACCCCGTGGGCTGTGGGCTGGGCTGCTGTGTAGAGATCCTGTCAGAGTCAGTGGGAGGGAGGGAGGCGGCGGAGCTCTCGAGGGCCGGGTTGGCTGTAGCTCAGGCTCTATATCGTGGAGTCTGCACTGGGCCCCAGGAGCTGAGGTGTCGACCCAGCCATTCTGCACTAGGAAATCTGGTCTGAAGTGCCGGGTGTGGAACCTCTGCATGCGGGACCCTAGGAGCACGTGAAATTAGACAAAGCACAAAGGATAAAAAAGGTTAGACTTGACTTTATTGCCCAGATTCTATTTTTATCTCCCAGGGATTTTTAATGGGCTTTGCTGGGGACAAACCCCTCCTCTGCCTTTTGTCCCGTTCCTCATTCTTGGAGTGCTGAGGGTGCAGACCCTTCTTCTGTAACTGCTGAGTGCTGAGTTGGGAGCCCTCATACCCTGGGGCGAGGGTCAGAGCTTCTCCCCAGCAGCCTCCCGGTGACGTTGATTGTCCCCAGGACCCCTGCCTCCCTGCTCGTCCACCTGAGCACCAGCATTGGAAGTGTTATAGATTCTAATGACCTTTAAGGGTCCAGGAAAGAGATGTGCAGAGACGCTGTGGGGGCCGGTTTCACCCCGCCCCACATTTGTTCGGCCACCTTAGGCTGACCGTCTCTGCCAGCCTAGATGCTCTGACCAGTAGTCTGCGCTTTCTTCAATTAGGCCCCTGAATTAACGTACAAACAGCACCAGGTGTCAGAGCCCTGCCCGCTCAACTCCCAGACAGTCCAGGGTCAGTGGTGATCAAGGACCATGATGGCTACTGAGTCAACAGCCTTTTGAAGTAAACAGGAGTCCAGCCGGTCTTATTGGCCACCATCATCACGGTGTCTGTAGGCTTTTCTATGGTGACAGTGTGGTATACTGTTCCCCCGCCAAGATTATTAGCTCCCCTCTGGGTGCAGTAAGTCCTGCAAGCAGTAGTCTACTCTTTTGGGACACACTCTTGTTGTTTTATGAGAGAAACTCCAGGTCAAGTGATGTTCACACGAGTCGTCATGGTGCCCTGTTGCCCCCGGTTATCTCTCTGGATGTTGGAGTTGGAGGGCCTCCTCACTCGAGGTCGGTGTGCCCACGGAGCGAACCCTGCAACTTCAGGGCATGGTTGGTGGTTAGGATCACCACGTGGGGTCCTTTTCCCTTAGGAGGGAGGTGGCCTTTTGGGCTGCTGATTTCCAGGTTTTTAGATACCGCCAGTATCTTGGCCAGATGTGGCAGTGGGCCAAGCCCCTTAGTGACCGTAGTTTATCCTACCTGGATGGCATTCTTGCATTGTTCCATTTCAAGTGGTCCCAGTTTTTGCACTAATTCTCCAATGGCGATTCACCTTTCACCGGGAATGTAAAGGTCAAAGGGTTTAGCTAAATTAGGGAGTTCCAGGGCAAGGGTCTGAATTGACTGCTCTTTCCATTCTTGAAAGGCCACTTCTGGATTCTATTCAAAAGGATCATCATCTTTTCCTTTCAGTGTTTCATATAGAGGCCCAGCTAGTAGACTGTAGTTAGGGATCCAGAAGCAGCAAACCCTGGCCTCCCCAGGAACCCCTAAGCTGTCTTCTAGTTTTAGAAAGGGGTAAGGCTGAAAATGGTTTCTTCCCTTTCCTGGGATGGGCTTCTCTGACCTTCTGTGAGAATGAAGCCCAGGCAGGTCACCGCAGTCTGTGATATTTGAGCTTTTTCTTGGACAACTTCTATCCTTTATTGGCTTGGTAGTTCAGAGGCCTCCTTAGTAGGGCTGGTGATCAGAATGTCGTCTGCATATTGAAGGAGGGTTTCCTTTTCCAGAGGTAGAACTTTTAGGTCTTTAGCTAAGCTTTCCCCAAAGATGGTGTGGGAATTTTTGCACCCTTGGGGCCAGACGGCCCGGAAGTATTGTTTTAGTTGTATGTTGAGTCCTGCCACTCACAAGCCAAAATTTCTTGTGACTCTGGGACTAATGGAATACAAAAGAAGGCATCATTGAAGACTAATACAGAATACCATGTCCTGGTGGTTGGTAGAATGACCAGCAGGGTGTAGGAATTAGGAGCAACTGGAGGTATATCCTCGGTGGCTTCACTGACTGTCCTGACATCCTTTACCAGGTCCCCAGCAGCCCATGGGGCTCTCGTGGTCAGACCAATCCCAGAATATGGAGCTCACCTGGGCAGGTACCCCACCCCCACCCCAGCCCACGGGGCTCTCGTGGTCAGGCCCCTCCCAGGATACAGAGCTACCCTTGCAGGTACCGTGGCAGGGCTGGGCACACAGGAACCGTGCACATAGCCCTCATTGCAGAGCACCCCCAGCTCACCTGTCGCTCAGAGCTGACACAGAGCACCTCAGAGCAGGACTTGAACTAACAAACAGCAGCTGCGACAGGTCTGTGACCCTGGGCATCACTCCGTGAGGCCTCCCTCCACCTGGTCTTCCAGAGACTTCCACTGCACCCGGGGCACCAGGCCTCTGTCTCCAACCACCACCCACCCCTCCTCTCCCTGACTCCTGGGTTCCTCTCATTAGGAGAGGGTTTTCTTGAAGTTGTCTCCCACTCATGGGCCAGATAAAATGATTAGAAAACAAGCCAAAGCTGCAGCCCCTTGTCTATCCTGACTCTCAGGAGCCCACACCTGTTCCTTGGACCTGGCCGGTTCAGCAAGTTCCATTTTCTGCAACTGTGAGCCCCTGAGGGGTGATGATTGGCTGACCTGGGCAGCCTTACCGTGCCGGCCAGCCCTCCCCAGGTGTGCCTGGGTTGAGATCAATATAAATACCACTCCAGGCAGCAAGAGCCCCTGCAGCCGTGCCTGACGCCATTTTCTCTGCCCTGTCAGCAGTCTCGGGGCTGGGCTGGTGGGAGGGAGTGAGAGGCCACGGCTTTGTGGGTGGCCCAGTGTGAGTGGGGCTCTGCTGGACTTTCTGCAGCAGTTGCCAGGCTGCCACCTGCTAAAGAAGAGGATGTGTCACCCATACCTGCTGCTGGAATTTCTCCCTGGGCAGAGGTGAGGAAGGAAAAAAGCAGTGGGGGCAGGGACAGGACGGGTATCTCAGGCAGGGAAATGGAAATCTTCCAGAAGAGCACCCAGGGCCAGGACCATCCTGGCTGGCCTGCAGGCACCAAGTCGGCCGGCATGCTGTCACTCGTGTGGCTCTATGGCCCTTCCTCTAGGCTTTCAAGTCCTTGTATATATTCAGGTGTTTTACCTGGGACGGGTGGGAATAGTTCAGCAGCAACTGGCCTGGGGCTCAGCTCACGTTTACTCACAGATGCCTCGGCACGGTGCCCCAGCTTTGCAATGAGGACGCTTGTTGCGTGGGGGCTGCTGGCTGAATGGGAGACGATTCCCCACCACTGACCAACTTCAGAATTGTTTACAACTGGAGCAAGTGCCCTGATACGGTTTTCCTCTGTGTAACTGGTGGGTTCTGTGTTTTTTTTCTCTTTTTCGTTTTTGGTTCAAGGTAGATTTTATTCCTCTTTTTTGTATTTACAGATATAAGCATGGAAATAATTTATTCATATAAATACATGTATGTGCAGGGAATAATTGTTTTTTCTGTTTTATTTTTTAAATTTTATTTCTTTTTAATTTTGAATTTTATTTTATATTTTTATACAGCAGGTTCTTATTGGTTATCTATTTTATACATATAAATGTATACATGCCAATCCCAGTCTCTCAACTCCTCCCACCACCACCCCCCCAACAGCTTTCCCCCCTTGTTGTCCATACGTTTGTTGTCTACATCTGTTGCTCTATTTATGCCTTGCAAAATGGTTAATCTGTACAGTTTTTCTAGGTTCCACATATATGCATGAATATACAAGATTTGTTTTTCTCTTTCTGACTTACTTCACTCTGTATGACAGTCTCTAGATCCATCGACGTCTCTACAAATGACCCAATTTCATTCCTTTTCATGGCTTAGTAATATTCCATTTTATATATGTACCACAGCTTTATGCATTCGTCTGTCTGTGGGCATTTAGGTTGCTTCCATTACCTCGATATTGTAAATAGTGATGCAATGAACATTGCGGTGAATGACTCTTTTTGATTTATGGTTTTGTCTGGGTATATGTCCAGTACTGGGATTGCTGTATCATATGGTAATTCTATTGTTAGTTTCTTAAGAAATTCCATATTGTTCTCCATAATGACTGTATCAATTTATATTCCCAACAATAGTGGAAGAGGGTTCCTTTTCTCCACACCCTTTCCAGCATTTTTTGTTTGTAGATTTTCAATGATGCCTATTCTACCAGGTGTGAGGTGATACCTCATTGTTGAATCCATTTCGTTGAGCAAGGGTAGCTCTTGTCTATTACATATTTGCTTTAAGGAACTTTATCTGTGCTCATTTCAAACTCTGGTTTTATGCAGCACCCCAACTCACCTTCCCCCTTAAGCAAGCATAAGTTGGTTTTCTAAATTTGAGACCCTGTTCTGTTTTGTAATTCAGTTCCTGTGTAGCCAAGTTCACATTCCGTGTATTAGTGATATCTTATGATGTTTCTTTTTCTGTGTGACTTATTTCAGTTAGAATCATCGTACCTGAATCCACTCATTATGCTGCTACGGGCCTGATGACATAGATTTCATTGCTGAGTGATATTGCTTTGTACAGTAAGTACCACAACTTCTTTATCCATTTTTCACTTTCTGCGATATTGAACTTGTACTGTAAACGAGGTTCTTGTAAACAGAGCCGTCCCAAACTTTGGGGTGGCTGTGTCTTTTTGATTTTAATTTCCCTAAGCTATAGGACCATAAGTGGAAGTGCCCTAGGCTCTGTTGCTTTGTTTTTTAGATGTTTCAGGAAACACCATACACTTCTCCCGAGTGTCTGTTGGCAATTTACATCCCGCCCATCAGCATAACAAGGCTCCCAGTTCTCCATGGCCTGTCCTGCCTTTCTGGATTTTACACTTTTTTCAGATGGCCCTTTTGACCGGGGGGAAGTGAGACTTCATTGTAGTGCAGATTTCCTTTGCAAGCTTGCTTGGTTGGCCAAAAAGGGCGTATGCGTTTTTTCCTGAATATATTCAGGAAAAAACGCATACGCCCTTTTTGGCCAAGTGCATCATTGTGGACGTTCTGCCTCTTTTCCTATGCTTTCAATGCAATTCCAGTCTACCTCCTGAAATCGGTTTCCTGCAATTCTGCCCCGCTTTCAAGTCCTCTTGGCAGCCTTACTTCAGTCTATTTTTGGACGATAGCTGTCATTTATAACTCTGCAGGTTTGTGAATTACAGTGCCCCTGAGCTCCTTTCTTCAACTCGCTTTCTTGTGAGCTGGCCGCAACACCGCAGGATGGCTTCAGGCCCTAATCTGGTTCCGGCACGGCACGCTGAGCCTTTGGTTATTCCTCTTCCTGGTGGGAAATGAGAGTTAAATTTGCCCGTCCAGACACCTCCAGCTAGTCTCTCATTGGTTCTCGCTATTCCTGTTCATCTTCCGCAGAAATTGCAAACTGGGCCAAACAGGAGGTTAAAGGCGCTGACTCTCCAAGTGGGGAGAGTGTTAGTAAAGCGTCTGGAATGTTGCACCCGAGTACCAGGGGAGGAAAACTGAGACATATTTGAACACGTCTCCCGATCACATGGTTGATCATACTCTGGGTTCCACATGCATGTTTTAGCTGAAGGAAGAATACCTTAAACCTGGAGAGTTGAGACCCGTGTAATGGGTACCATGCAATATGACTTCAAAGGGTCTTCATTTGCTCACCGAACCTCTCCAATCCTATCACTGCTGCGTTTATGCCCCTGTACACATGCTTGATTCTCTTTCGGAGACATAGCAATCCATAGGTTTTAAGATACTTACTAGTCAGGTACATTCTTAGGCGTTTAATATGCGGTGTTGAGTCCATTTCGTTGAGCAAGGAGTAGCTCTTGTCTATTCCATATTTGGCTTAAGGAACTTTATCTGTGCTCATTTCAATCTCTGGTTTTATGCAGCACCCCAACTCACCTTTCCCCTTAAGCAAGCATAAGTTGGTTTTCTAAATTTGAGACCCTGTTCTGTTCTGTAATTCAGTTCCTGTGTAGCCAAGTTTACATTCCGTGTATTACTGATATCTTATGATGTTTCTTTTTCTGTGTGACTTATTTCAGTTAGAATCATCATACCTGAATCCACTCATTGTGCTGCTAAGGGCCTGATGACATAGATTTCATTGCTGAGTGATATTGCTTTGTAAGTAAATACCACAACTTCTTTATCCATTTTTCACTTTCTGCGATGTTGAACTTGTACTGTAAACGAGGTTCTTGTAAACAGAGGCGTCCCAAACTTTGGGGTGGCTGTGTCTTTTTGATTTTAATTTCCCTAAGCTATAGGACCATAAGTGGAAGTGCCCTAGGCTCTGTTGCTTTGTTTTTTAGATGTTTCAGGAAACACCATACACTTCTCCCGAGTGTCTGTTGGCAATTTACATCCCGCCCATCAGCATAACAAGGCTCCCAGTTCTCCATGGCCTGTCCTGCCTTTCTGGATTTTACACTTTTTTCAGATGGCCCTTTTGACCGGGGGGAAGTGAGACTTCATTGTAGTGCAGATTTCCTTTGCAAGCTTGCTTGGTTGGCCAAAAAGGGCGTATGCGTTTTTTCCTGAATATATTCAGGAAAAAACGCATACGCCCTTTTTGGCCAAGTGCATCATTGTGGACGTTCTGCCTCTTTTCCTATGCTTTCAATGCAATTCCAGTCTACCTCCTGATATCGGTTTCCTGCAATTCTGCCCCGCTTTCAAGTCCTCTTGGCAGCCTTACTTCAGTCTATTTTTGGACGATAGCTGTCATTTATAACTCTGCAGGTTTGTGAATTACAGTGCCCCTGAGCTCCTTTCTTCAACTCGCTTTCTTGTGAGCTGGCCGCAACACCGCAGGATGGCTTCAGGCCCTAATCTGGTTCCGGCACGGCACGCTGAGCCTTTGGTTATTCCTCTTCCTGGTGGGAAATGAGAGTTAAATTTGCCCGTCCAGACACCTCCAGCTAGTCTCTCATTGGTTCTCGCTATTCCTGTTCATCTTCCGCAGAAATTGCAAACTGGGCCAAACAGGAGGTTAAAGGCGCTGACTCTCCAAGTGGGGAGAGTGTTAGTAAAGCGTCTGGAATGTTGCACCCGAGTACCAGGGGAGGAAAACTGAGACATATTTGAACACGTCTCCCGATCACATGGTTGATCATACTCTGGGTTCCACATGCATGTTTTAGCTGAAGGAAGAATACCTTAAACCTGGAGAGTTGAAACCCGTGGAATGGGTACCATGCAATATGACTTCAAAGGGTCTTCATTTGCTCACCGAACCTCTCCAATCCTATCACTGCTGCGTTTATGCCCCTGTACACATGCTTGATTCTCTTTCGGAGACATAGCAATCCATAGGTTTTAAGATACTTACTAGTCAGGTACATTCTTAGGCGTTTAATATGCGGTGTTGAGTCCATTTCGTTGAGCAAGGAGTAGCTCTTGTCTATTCCATATTTGGCTTAAGGAACTTTATCTGTGCTCATTTCAATCTCTGGTTTTATGCAGCACCCCAACTCACCTTTCCCTTAAGCAAGCATAAGTTGGTTTTCTAAATTTGAGACCCTGTTCTGTTCTGTAATTCAGTTCCTGTGTAGCCAAGTTTACATTCCGTGTATTACTGATATCTTATGATGTTTCTTTTTCTGTGTGACTTATTTCAGTTAGAATCATCATACCTGAATCCACTCATTGTGCTGCTAAGGGCCTGATGACATAGATTTCATTGCTGAGTGATATTGCTTTGTAAGTAAATACCACAACTTCTTTATCCATTTTTCACTTTCTGCGATGTTGAACTTGTACTGTAAACGAGGTTCTTGTAAACAGAGGCGTCCCAAACTTTGGGGTGGCTGTGTCTTTTTGATTTTAATTTCCCTAAGCTATAGGACCATAAGTGGAAGTGCCCTAGGCTCTGTTGCTTTGTTTTTTAGATGTTTCAGGAAACACCATACACTTCTCCCGAGTGTCTGTTGGCAATTTACATCCCGCCCATCAGCATAACAAGGCTCCCAGTTCTCCATGGCCTGTCCTGCCTTTCTGGATTTTACACTTTTTTCAGATGGCCCTTTTGACCGGGGGGAAGTGAGACTTCATTGTAGTGCAGATTTCCTTTGCAAGCTTGCTTGGTTGGCCAAAAAGGGCGTATGCGTTTTTTCCTGAATATATTCAGGAAAAAACGCATACGCCCTTTTTGGCCAAGTGCATCATTGTGGACGTTCTGCCTCTTTTCCTATGCTTTCAATGCAATTCCAGTCTACCTCCTGAAATCGGTTTCCTGCAATTCTGCCCCGCTTTCAAGTCCTCTTGGCAGCCTTACTTCAGTCTATTTTTGGACGATAGCTGTCATTTATAACTCTGCAGGTTTGTGAATTACAGTGCCCCTGAGCTCCTTTCTTCAACTCGCTTTCTTGTGAGCTGGCCGCAACACCGCAGGATGGCTTCAGGCCCTAATCTGGTTCCGGCACGGCACGCTGAGCCTTTGGTTATTCCTCTTCCTGGTGGGAAATGAGAGTTAAATTTGCCCGTCCAGACACCTCCAGCTAGTCTCTCATTGGTTCTCGCTATTCCTGTTCATCTTCCGCAGAAATTGCAAACTGGGCCAAACAGGAGGTTAAAGGGCTGACTCTCCAAGTGGGGAGAGTGTTAGTAAAGCGTCTGGAATGTTGCACCCGAGTACCAGGGGAGGAAAACTGAGACATATTTGAACACGTCTCCCGATCACATGGTTGATCATACTCTGGGTTCCACATGCATGTTTTAGCTGAAGGAAGAATACCTTAAACCTGGGAGTTGAAACCCGTGGAATGGGTACCATGCAATATGACTTCAAAGGGTCTTCATTTGCTCACCGAACCTCTCCAATCCTATCACTGCTGCGTTTATGCCCCTGTACACATGCTTGATTCTCTTTCGGAGACATAGCAATCCATAGGTTTTAAGATACTTACTAGTCAGGTACATTCTTAGGCGTTTAATATGCGGTGTTGAGTCCATTTCGTTGAGCAAGGAGTAGCTCTTGTCTATTCCATATTTGGCTTAAGGAACTTTATCTGTGCTCATTTCAATCTCTGGTTTTATGCAGCACCCCAACTCACCTTTCCCCTTAAGCAAGCATAAGTTGGTTTTCTAAATTTGAGACCCTGTTCTGTTCTGTAATTCAGTTCCTGTGTAGCCAAGTTTACATTCCGTGTATTACTGATATCTTATGATGTTTCTTTTTCTGTGTGACTTATTTCAGTTAGAATCATCATACCTGAATCCACTCATTGTGCTGCTAAGGGCCTGATGACATAGATTTCATTGCTGAGTGATATTGCTTTGTAAGTAAATACCACAACTTCTTTATCCATTTTTCACTTTCTGCGATGTTGAACTTGTACTGTAAACGAGGTTCTTGTAAACAGAGGCGTCCCAAACTTTGGGGTGGCTGTGTCTTTTTGATTTTAATTTCCCTAAGCTATAGGACCATAAGTGGAAGTGCCCTAGGCTCTGTTGCTTTGTTTTTTAGATGTTTCAGGAAACACCATACACTTCTCCCGAGTGTCTGTTGGCAATTTACATCCCGCCCATCAGCATAACAAGGCTCCCAGTTCTCCATGGCCTGTCCTGCCTTTCTGGATTTTACACTTTTTTCAGATGGCCCTTTTGACCGGGGGGAAGTGAGACTTCATTGTAGTGCAGATTTCCTTTGCAAGCTTGCTTGGTTGGCCAAAAAGGGCGTATGCGTTTTTTCCTGAATATATTCAGGAAAAAACGCATACGCCCTTTTTGGCCAAGTGCATCATTGTGGACGTTCTGCCTCTTTTCCTATGCTTTCAATGCAATTCCAGTCTACCTCCTGAAATCGGTTTCCTGCAATTCTGCCCCGCTTTCAATTCCTCTTGGCAGCCTTACTTCAGTCTATTTTTGGACGATAGCTGTCATTTATAACTCTGCAGGTTTGTGAATTACAGTGCCCCTGAGCTCCTTTCTTCAACTCGCTTTCTTGTGACCTGGCTGCAACACCGCAGGATGGCTTCAGGCCCTAATCTGGTTCCGGCATGGCACGCTGAGCCTTTGGTTATTTCCTCTTCCTGGTGGGAAATGAGAGTTAAATTTGCCCGTCCAGACACCTCCAGCTAGTCTCTCATTGGTTCTCGCTATTCCTGTTCATCTTCCGCATTAATTGCAAACTGGGCCAAACAGGAGGTTAAAGGCGCTGACTCTCCAAGTGGGGAGAGTGTTAGTAAAGCGTCTGGAATGTTGCACCCGAGTACCAGGGGAGGAAAACTGAGACATATTTGAACACGTCTCCCGATCACATGGTTGATCATACTCTGGGTTCCACATGCATGTTTTAGCTGAAGGAAGAATACCTTAAACCTGGAGAGTTGAGACCCGTGGAATGGGTACCATGCAATATGACTTCAAAGGGTCTTCATTTGCTCACCGAACCTCTCCAATCCTATCACTGCTGCGTTTATGCCCCTGTACACATGCTTGATTCTCTTTCGGAGACATAGCAATCCATAGGTTTTAAGATACTTACTAGTCAGGTACATTCTTAGGCGTTTAATATGCGGTGTTGAGTCCATTTCGTTGAGCAAGGAGTAGCTCTTGTCTATTCCATATTTGGCTTAAGGAACTTTATCTGTGCTCATTTCAATCTCTGGTTTTATGCAGCACCCCAACTCACCTTTCCCCTTAAGCAAGCATAAGTTGGTTTTCTAAATTTGAGACCCTGTTCTGTTCTGTAATTCAGTTCCTGTGTAGCCAAGTTTACATTCCGTGTATTACTGATATCTTATGATGTTTCTTTTTCTGTGTGACTTATTTCAGTTAGAATCATCATACCTGAATCCACTCATTGTGCTGCTAAGGGCCTGATGACATAGATTTCATTGCTGAGTGATATTGCTTTGTAAGTAAATACCACAACTTCTTTATCCATTTTTCACTTTCTGCGATGTTGAACTTGTACTGTAAACGAGGTTCTTGTAAACAGAGCCGTCCAAACTTTGGGGTGGCTGTGTCTTTTTGATTTTAATTTCCCTAAGCTATAGGACCATAAGTGGAAGTGCCCTAGGCTCTGTTGCTTTGTTTTTTAGATGTTTCAGGAAACACCATACACTTCTCCCGAGTGTCTGTTGGCAATTTACATCCCGCCCATCAGCATAACAAGGCTCCCAGTTCTCCATGGCCTGTCCTGCCTTTCTGGATTTTACACTTTTTTCAGATGGCCCTTTTGACCGGGGGGAAGTGAGACTTCATTGTAGTGCAGATTTCCTTTGCAAGCTTGCTTGGTTGGCCAAAAAGGGCGTATGCGTTTTTTCCTGAATATATTCAGGAAAAAACGCATACGCCCTTTTTGGCCAAGTGCATCATTGTGGACGTTCTGCCTCTTTTCCTATGCTTTCAATGCAATTCCAGTCTACCTCCTGAAATCGGTTTCCTGCAATTCTGCCCCGCTTTCAAGTCCTCTTGGCAGCCTTACTTCAGTCTATTTTTGGACGATAGCTGTCATTTATAACTCTGCAGGTTTGTGAATTACAGTGCCCCTGAGCTCCTTTCTTCAACTCGCTTTCTTGTGAGCTGGCCGCAACACCGCAGGATGGCTTCAGGCCCTAATCTGGTTCCGGCACGGCACGCTGAGCCTTTGGTTAATTCCTCTTCCTGGTGGGAAATGAGAGTTAAATTTGCCCGTCCAGACACCTCCAGCTAGTCTCTCATTGGTTCTCGCTATTCCTGTTCATCTTCCGCAGAAATTGCAAACTGGGCCAAACAGGAGGTTAAAGGGCTGACTCTCCAAGTGGGGAGAGTGTTAGTAAAGCGTCTGGAATGTTGCACCCGAGTACCAGGGGAGGAAAACTGAGACATATTTGAACACGTCTCCCGATCACATGGTTGATCATACTCTGGGTTCCACATGCATGTTTTAGCTGAAGGAAGAATACCTTAAACCTGGAGAGTTGAAACCCGTGGAATGGGTACCATGCAATATGACTTCAAAGGGTCTTCATTTGCTCACCGAACCTCTCCAATCCTATCACTGCTGCGTTTATGCCCCTGTACACATGCTTGATTCTCTTTCGGAGACATAGCAATCCATAGGTTTTAAGATACTTACTAGTCAGGTACATTCTTAGGCGTTTAATATGCGGTGTTGAGTCCATTTCGTTGAGCAAGGAGTAGCTCTTGTCTATTCCATATTTGGCTTAAGGAACTTTATCTGTGCTCATTTCAATCTCTGGTTTTATGCAGCACCCCAACTCACCTTTCCCTTAAGCAAGCATAAGTTGGTTTTCTAAATTTGAGACCCTGTTCTGTTCTGTAATTCAGTTCCTGTGTAGCCAAGTTTACATTCCGTGTATTACTGATATCTTATGATGTTTCTTTTTCTGTGTGACTTATTTCAGTTAGAATCATCATACCTGAATCCACTCATTGTGCTGCTAAGGGCCTGATGACATAGATTTCATTGCTGAGTGATATTGCTTTGTAAGTAAATACCACAACTTCTTTATCCATTTTTCACTTTCTGCGATGTTGAACTTGTACTGTAAACGAGGTTCTTGTAAACAGAGGCGTCCAAACTTTGGGGTGGCTGTGTCTTTTTGATTTTAATTTCCCTAAGCTATAGGACCATAAGTGGAAGTGCCCTAGGCTCTGTTGCTTTGTTTTTTAGATGTTTCAGGAAACACCATACACTTCTCCCGAGTGTCTGTTGGCAATTTACATCCCGCCCATCAGCATAACAAGGCTCCCAGTTCTCCATGGCCTGTCCTGCCTTTCTGGATTTTACACTTTTTTCAGATGGCCCTTTTGACCGGGGGGAAGTGAGACTTCATTGTAGTGCAGATTTCCTTTGCAAGCTTGCTTGGTTGGCCAAAAAGGGCGTATGCGTTTTTTCCTGAATATATTCAGGAAAAAACGCATACGCCCTTTTTGGCCAAGTGCATCATTGTGGACGTTCTGCCTCTTTTCCTATGCTTTCAATGCAATTCCAGTCTACCTCCTGAAATCGGTTTCCTGCAATTCTGCCCCGCTTTCAAGTCCTCTTGGCAGCCTTACTTCAGTCTATTTTTGGACGATAGCTGTCATTTATAACTCTGCAGGTTTGTGAATTACAGTGCCCCTGAGCTCCTTTCTTCAACTCGCTTTCTTGTGACCTGGCCGCAACACCGCAGGATGGCTTCAGGCCCTAATCTGGTTCCGGCACGGCACGCTGAGCCTTTGGTTAATTCCTCTTCCTGGTGGGAAATGAGAGTTAAATTTGCCCGTCCAGACACCTCCAGCTAGTCTCTCATTGGTTCTCGCTATTCCTGTTCATCTTCCGCAGAAATTGCAAACTGGGCCAAACAGGAGGTTAAAGGGCTGACTCTCCAAGTGGGGAGAGTGTTAGTAAAGCGTCTGGAATGTTGCACCCGAGTACCAGGGGAGGAAAACTGAGACATATTTGAACACGTCTCCCGATCACATGGTTGATCATACTCTGGGTTCCACATGCATGTTTTAGCTGAAGGAAGAATACCTTAAACCTGGAGAGTTGAGACCCGTGGAATGGGTACCATGCAATATGACTTCAAAGGGTCTTCATTTGCTCACCGAACCTCTCCAATCCTATCACTGCTGCGTTTATGCCCCTGTACACATGCTTGATTCTCTTTCGGAGACATAGCAATCCATAGGTTTTAAGATACTTACTAGTCAGGTACATTCTTAGGCGTTTAATATGCGGTGTTGAGTCCATTTCGTTGAGCAAGGAGTAGCTCTTGTCTATTCCATATTTGGCTTAAGGAACTTTATCTGTGCTCATTTCAATCTCTGGTTTTATGCAGCACCCCAACTCACCTTTCCCCTTAAGCAAGCATAAGTTGGTTTTCTAAATTTGAGACCCTGTTCTGTTCTGTAATTCAGTTCCTGTGTAGCCAAGTTTACATTCCGTGTATTACTGATATCTTATGATGTTTCTTTTTCTGTGTGACTTATTTCAGTTAGAATCATCATACCTGAATCCACTCATTGTGCTGCTAAGGGCCTGATGACATAGATTTCATTGCTGAGTGATATTGCTTTGTAAGTAAATACCACAACTTCTTTATCCATTTTTCACTTTCTGCGATGTTGAACTTGTACTGTAAACGAGGTTCTTGTAAACAGAGCCGTCCCAAACTTTGGGGTGGCTGTGTCTTTTTGATTTTAATTTCCCTAAGCTATAGGACCATAAGTGGAAGTGCCCTAGGCTCTGTTGCTTTGTTTTTTAGATGTTTCAGGAAACACCATACACTTCTCCCGAGTGTCTGTTGGCAATTTACATCCCGCCCATCAGCATAACAAGGCTCCCAGTTCTCCATGGCCTGTCCTGCCTTTCTGGATTTTACACTTTTTTCAGATGGCCCTTTTGACCGGGGGAAGTGAGACTTCATTGTAGTGCAGATTTCCTTTGCAAGCTTGCTTGGTTGGCCAAAAAGGGCGTATGCGTTTTTTCCTGAATATATTCAGGAAAAAACGCATACGCCCTTTTTGGCCAAGTGCATCATTGTGGACGTTCTGCCTCTTTTCCTATGCTTTCAATGCAATTCCAGTCTACCTCCTGAAATCGGTTTCCTGCAATTCTGCCCCGCTTTCAAGTCCTCTTGGCAGCCTTACTTCAGTATATTTTTGGACGATAGCTGTCATTTATAACTCTGCAGGTTTGTGAATTACAGTGCCCCTGAGCTCCTTTCTTCAACTCGCTTTTTGTGACTGGCCGCAACACCGCAGGATGGCTTCAGGCCCTAATCTGGTTCTGGGGCACGCTGAGCCTTTGGTTAATTCCTCTTCCTGGTGGGAAATGAGAGTTAAATTTGCCCGTCCAGACCCTCCAGCTAGTCTCTCATTGGTTCTCGCTATTCCTGTTCATCTTCCGCAGAAATTGCAAACTGGGCCAAACAGGAGGTTAAAGGCACTGACTCTCCAAGTGGGGAGAGTGTTAGTAAAGCGTCTGGAATGTTGCACCCGAGTACCAGGAGAGGAAAACTGAGACATTTTGAAACTTTCCCGATCACATGGTTACCATCTTGGGTTCCCATGCATGGTTTAGCTGAAGGAAGATTCCTTCAACCTGGAGTGTTGGGACCCTTGGAATGAGTAGCATGAATATGCATTAAACTTGGCAGTTGCTCACCAAAGCTCACCAATCCTCTCAGAAGTGTCAGCCTTATGTCTATCCAGCTGTGGTTTATGGGTCAATCCATGCATCACATGATTGAATCTCTTTCATTGTCACGAAACATAATCTCATTCACTGTGTTTTCTGCACACACTTGATTCCTTATGGAGATATATCAATACATGGGTTTTAAGATTCTTATTACTCAGATATATTTCTCTGCGGTGTATAGGGGTGTTGAGTCCATTTCGTTGAGCAAGGAGTAGCTCTTGTCTATTCCATATTTGGCTTAAGGAACTTTATCTGTGCTCATTTCAATCTCTGGTTTTATGCAGCACCCCAACTCACCTTTCCCCTTAAGCAAGCATAAGTTGGTTTTCTAAATTTGAGACCCTGTTCTGTTCTGTAATTCAGTTCCTGTGTAGCCAAGTTTACATTCCGTGTATTAGTGATATCTTATGATGTTTCTTTTTCTGTGTGACTTATTTCAGTTAGAATCATCATACCTGAATCCACTCATTATGCTGCTACGGGCCTGATGACATAGATTTCATTGCTGAGTGATATTGCATTGTACGTGAGTACCACAACTTCTTTATCCATTTTTCACTTTCTGCGATGTTGAACTTGTACTGTAAACGAGGTTCTTGTAAACAGAGCCGCCCAAACTTTGGGGTGCTGTGTCTTTTTGATTTTAATTTCCCTAAGCTATAGGACCATAAGTGGAAGTGCCCTAGGCTCTGTTGCTTTGTTTTTTAGATGTTTCAGGAAACACCATACACTTCTCCCGAGTGGCTGTTGGCAATTTACATCCCGCCCATCAGCATAAAAAGGCTCCCAGTTCTCCATGGCCTGTCCTGCCTTTCTGGATTTTACACTTTTTTCAGATGGCCCTTTTGACCGGGGGAAGTGAGACTTCATTGTAGTGCAGATTTCCTTTGCAAGCTTGCTTGGTTGGCCAAAAAGGGCGTATGCGTTTTTTCCTGAATATATTCAGGAAAAAACGCATACGCCCTTTTGGCCAAGTGCATCATTGTGGACGTTCTGCCTCTTTTCCTATGCTTTCAATGCAATTCCAGTCTACCTCCTGAAATCGGTTTCCTGCAATTCTGCCCCGCTTTCAAGTCCTCTTGGCAGCCTTACTTCAGTCTATTTTTGGACGATAGCTGTCATTTATAACTCTGCAGGTTTGTGAATTACAGTGCCCCTGAGCTCCTTTCTTCAACTCGCTTTTTGTGAGCTGGCCGCAACACCGCAGGATGGCTTCAGGCCCTAATCTGGTTCCGGCACGGCACGCTGAGCCTTTGGTTAATTCCTCTTCCTGGTGGGAAATGAGAGTTAAATTTGCCCGTCCAGACACCTCCAGCTAGTCTCTCATTGGTTCCCCTATTCCTGTTCATCTTCCGCAGAAATTGCAAACTGGGCCAAACAGGAGTTTAAAGGCAATGACTCTCCAAGTGGGGAGAGTGTTAGTAAAGCGTCTGGAATGTTGCACCCGAGTACCAGAGGAGGAAAACTGAGACATATTTGACACGTCTCCCGATCACATGGTGATCATACTCTGGGTTCCACATGCATGTTTTATCTGAAGGAAGAATACCTTAAACCTGGAGAGTTGAGACACGTGGAATGGGTACCATGCAATATGACTTCAAAGGGTCTTCATTTGCTCACCGAACCTCACATTCTCTTAGCGCAAACAGTTTCCAGCCTTATGTCTCATCCTGCTGTGGGTCTAGATGTGTTCAATCCATGTTGCATCACCGTCCCTGAGGAAAGTTGTAAGAGGTTTTCTCTGTCTCTCTGTCGTTTATTTTTTCAATTTATTACTATATTGGTTACAGCTGATTTTCAAAGCTCTGTTTCTTGCTGCTGTACATCCACTTGATTCACGTACAGAGAGACATCAATAAATTCTTTTTCAGATTCTTACCAGTCGTATATATTCTTTTCCGGTGACTTGAGTGTGCTGAGTGCAGTTCTTTTAGCTACCGTGTAGGCCTTGTTGATTATCAGTTTGGTATTTGGAATGGTATCTTTGCTAATTTCAACCTCCTGGATGATGCCTCACCCCTCCCCACCTTTCCCGTTAGCAGCCTTATGGTTTTCTAAATTTGACTATGTTTGTTTTGTAATTCAGTTCATGTGTAGCCATTTTGGATTCCACCTTTAAGTGATATCTTATGATGTGTCTTTTTCTTTTGACTTATTTCAGTTAGAATCATCATACCTAATCCTCCAGTTGTTGCAACTGGCCTGATGACATAGATTTCAGGCTGAGTGATATTGCACTGTACTAAGTACCACATCTCTATCCATTTTTTCCCTTCTGCGATATTGAACTTGTACCTAAACGAGGTTCTTTAAACAGAGAGGGGTAAACTTTGGGGTGCCTGTGTCTTTTTGATTTTAATTTCCCAAGCTATAGGACCATAAGTGCAAGTGCCCTAGGCTCTGTTGCTTTTTTTTAGATGTTTCAGGAAACACCATACACTTCTCCAGAGTGGCTGTTGGCAATTTACATCCCGCCATCAGCATAACAAGGCTCCCAGTTCTCCATGGCCTGTCCTGCCTTTCTGGATTTTACACTTTTTTCAGATGGCCCTTTTGACCGGGGGGAAGTGAGACTTTTGTAGTGCAGATTTCCTTTGCAAGCTGCTTGGTTGGCCAAAAAGGGTATGCGTTTTTCCTGAATATATTCAGGAAAAAACGCATACGCCCTTTTTGGCCAAGTGCAATGTTGGACGTTCTGCTCTTTTCCTATGCTTCAATGCAATTCCAGTCTACCTCCTGAAATCGGTTTCCTGCAATTCTCCCCGCTTTCAAGTCCTCTTGGCAGCTTACTTCAGTCATTTTTCAGTGATGGATATTTTAAACTCTGCAGTTTTGTGAATTACAGTGCCCCTGAGCTCCTTTCTTCAACTCGTTTTTGGGAACTGGCCGCAAAGCAGCAGGATGGCTTCAGGCCCTATCTGTTTCCATGGGCACCCTGAGCCTTTGTTTAATTCCTCTTCCTGGTTGGAAATGAGAGTTAAATTTGCCCGACTGAACACCTAGCTAGTCTCTCATTGTTCTCATCCTTCCGTTCATCTTCTGGAGAAATTGCAAACTGGGCCAACAGGAGGTTAAAGTGCTGACTCTCCAAGTGGGGAGAGTGTTAGTAAAGCGCTGGAATGTTGCACCCGAGTACCAGGGATGAGGAAATGAGACATTTTGAAACTCTTCCCGATCACATGGTATACCATACTCTGGGTTGACAGATGTTTTAGCTGAAGGAAGAATCCCATTCATGTAAGGAGAACACCAGGGCTTTTTCAAAATCAGTGTCTCCCCGAAACCCAAACTGGGGAATTTTTAAGCTACGGCTACACATATGTTCATTAAGGGCCTTGGGAAGTAGGCAGAGTCCAAACTTTAGATGATTGAAGTCTTCAGGGTCAGAAGCACTCACCACCAGCTTCCCTTAGGCTACACTTTAACTGTCATTGATAGATGATGTCAATAAAAATATCTATTCTTTTTCAGATTATTTCCCTTATAGGTTATTGCAAAATGTTGAGTGTAGTTCCCTGTGCTATACAGTAGTTCCTTGTTGATGATCTATTTTATACATAGCAGTGTGTATGTGTTCATTCCAAACTGTTAATTTATCCCTCCTCCCACCTTTCCCCTTTGGTAATAATAAATTATAAGATTTTATACTTCTCAGAAATGGGGGAGCTGAAAGAGAGGTATCATTTTCAATGGAAAAGCATTTAAAACAAGATTGAAGGTTTAACCAAGATTATTAGATGTACATCCTTGGAAAGAAATCACTTCGTTTCTCTAATATTGACCTGACAAATAAGACAAACCTTTTCACTGAACTTGCTTATAAAAAGTGATGGAAATATCAAATGGAAGTGTTAAAAACATCTTATTTTACCCGAGCCTTATACACTGTTCTATGTTAACTACAGTTTGGCTCACACATCTGTTCATTGAGGTTACAATAGTCTCAATTTCTGTTACTGATCCTCCAGAGTGGACCCCAACAAGTGTCCCCCTGCCCAGTGTCATTGGGGCCAACAGATCGAGACTGAGTTTGGTTCACAAGCAAAGGAAACTTTATATTTTGATCAGAGAATGGAGAGGTGAGAGCATGCACTACCCCGTGGGCTGTGGGCTGGGCTGCTGTGTAGAGATCCTGTCAGAGTCAGTGGGAGGGAGGGAGGCGGCGGAGCTCTCGAGGGCCGGGTTGGCTGTAGCTCAGGCTCTATATCGTGGAGTCTGCACTGGGCCCCAGGAGCTGAGGTGTCGACCCAGCCATTCTGCACTAGGAAATCTGGTCTGAAGTGCCGGGTGTGGAACCTCTGCATGCGGGACCCTAGGAGCACGTGAAATTAGACAAAGCACAAAGGATAAAAAAGGTTAGACTTGACTTTATTGCCCAGATTCTATTTTTATCTCCCAGGGATTTTTAATGGGCTTTGCTGGGGACAAACCCCTCCTCTGCCTTTTGTCCCGTTCCTCATTCTTGGAGTGCTGAGGGTGCAGACCCTTCTTCTGTAACTGCTGAGTGCTGAGTTGGGAGCCCTCATACCCTGGGGCGAGGGTCAGAGCTTCTCCCCAGCAGCCTCCCGGTGACGTTGATTGTCCCCAGGACCCCTGCCTCCCTGCTCGTCCACCTGAGCACCAGCATTGGAAGTGTTATAGATTCTAATGACCTTTAAGGGTCCAGGAAAGAGATGTGCAGAGACGCTGTGGGGGCCGGTTTCACCCCGCCCCACATTTGTTCGGCCACCTTAGGCTGACCGTCTCTGCCAGCCTAGATGCTCTGACCAGTAGTCTGCGCTTTCTTCAATTAGGCCCCTGAATTAACGTACAAACAGCACCAGGTGTCAGAGCCCTGCCCGCTCAACTCCCAGACAGTCCAGGGTCAGTGGTGATCAAGGACCATGATGGCTACTGAGTCAACAGCCTTTTGAAGTAAACAGGAGTCCAGCCGGTCTTATTGGCCACCATCATCACGGTGTCTGTAGGCTTTTCTATGGTGACAGTGTGGTATACTGTTCCCCCGCCAAGATTATTAGCTCCCCTCTGGGTGCAGTAAGTCCTGCAAGCAGTAGTCTACTCTTTTGGGACACACTCTTGTTGTTTTATGAGAGAAACTCCAGGTCAAGTGATGTTCACACGAGTCGTCATGGTGCCCTGTTGCCCCCGGTTATCTCTCTGGATGTTGGAGTTGGAGGGCCTCCTCACTCGAGGTCGGTGTGCCCACGGAGCGAACCCTGCAACTTCAGGGCATGGTTGGTGGTTAGGATCACCACGTGGGGTCCTTTTCCCTTAGGAGGGAGGTGGCCTTTTGGGCTGCTGATTTCCAGGTTTTTAGATACCGCCAGTATCTTGGCCAGATGTGGCAGTGGGCCAAGCCCCTTAGTGACCGTAGTTTATCCTACCTGGATGGCATTCTTGCATTGTTCCATTTCGAGTGGTCCCAGTTTTTGCACTAATTCTCCAGTGGCGATTCACCTTTCACCGGGAATGTAAAGGTCAAAGGGTTTAGCTAAATTAGGGAGTTCCAGGGCAAGGGTCTGAATTGACTGCTCTTTCCATTCTTGAAAGGCCACTTCTGGATTCTATTCAAAAGGATCATCATCTTTTCCTTTCAGTGTTTCATATAGAGGCCCAGCTAGTAGACTGTAGTTAGGGATCCAGAAGCAGCAAACCCTGGCCTCCCAGGAACCCCTAAGCTGTCTTCTAGTTTTAGAAAGGGGTAAGGCTGAAAATGGTTTCTTCCCTTTCCTGGGATGGGCTTCTCTGACCTTCTGTGAGAATGAAGCCCAGGCAGGTCACCGCAGTCTGTGATATTTGAGCTTTTTCTTGGACAACTTCTATCCTTTATTGGCTTGGTAGTTCAGAGGCCTCCTTAGTAGGGCTGGCGATCAGAATGTCGTCTGCATATTGAAGGAGGGTTTCCTTTTCCAGAGGTAGAACTTTTAGGTCTTTAGCTAAGCTTTCCCCAAAGATGGTGTGGGAATTTTTGCACCCTTGGGCCAGACGGCCCGGAAGTATTGTTTTAGTTGTATGTTGAGTCCTGCCACTCACAAGCCAAAATTTCTTGTGACTCTGGGACTAATGGAATACAAAAGAAGGCATCATTGAAGACTAATACAGAATACCATGTCCTGGTGGTTGGTAGAATGACCAGCAGGGTGTAGGAATTAGGAGCAACTGGAGGTATATCCTCGGTGGCTTCACTGACTGTCCTGACATCCTTTACCAGGTCCCCAGCAGCCCATGGGGCTCTCGTGGTCAGACCAATCCCAGAATATGGAGCTCACCTGGGCAGGTACCCACCCCCACCCCAGCCCACGGGGCTCTCGTGGTCAGGCCCCTCCCAGGATACAGAGCTACCCTTGCAGGTACCGTGGCAGGGCTGGGCACACAGGAACCGTGCACATAGCCCTCATTGCAGAGCACCCCCAGCTCACCTGTCGCTCAGAGCTGACACAGAGCACCTCAGAGCAGGACTTGAACTAACAAACAGCAGCTGCGACAGGTCTGTGACCCTGGGCATCACTCCGTGAGGCCTCCCTCCACCTGGTCTTCCAGAGACTTCCACTGCACCCGGGGCACCAGGCCTCTGTCTCCAACCACCACCCACCCCTCCTCTCCCTGACTCCTGGGTTCCTCTCATTAGGAGAGGGTTTTCTTGAAGTTGTCTCCCACTCATGGGCCAGATAAAATGATTAGAAAACAAGCCAAAGCTGCAGCCCCTTGTCTATCCTGACTCTCAGGAGCCCACACCTGTTCCTTGGACCTGGCCGGTTCAGCAAGTTCCATTTTCTGCAACTGTGAGCCCCTGAGGGGTGATGATTGGCTGACCTGGGCAGCCTTACCGTGCCGGCCAGCCCTCCCCAGGTGTGCCTGGGTTGAGATCAATATAAATACCACTCCAGGCAGCAAGAGCCCCTGCAGCCGTGCCTGACGCCATTTTCTCTGCCCTGTCAGCAGTCTCGGGGCTGGGCTGGTAGGAGGGAGTGAGAGGCCACGGCTTTGTGGGTGGCCCAGTGTGAGTGGGGCTCTGCTGGACTTTCTGCAGCAGTTGCCAGGCTGCCACCTGCTAAAGAAGAGGATGTGTCACCCATACCTGCTGCTGGAATTTCTCCCTGGGCAGAGGTGAGGAAGGAAAAAAGCAGTGGGGGCAGGGACAGGACGGGTATCTCAGGCAGGGAAATGGAAATCTTCCAGAAGAGCACCCAGGGCCAGGACCATCCTGGCTGGCCTGCAGGCACCAAGTCGGCTGGCATGCTGTCACTCGTGTGGCTCTATGGCCTTCCTCTAGGCTTTCAAGTCCTTGTATATATTCAGGTGTTTTACCTGGGACGGGTGGGAATAGTTCAGCAGCAACTGGCCTGGGGCTCAGCTCACGTTTACTCACAGATGCCTCGGCACGGTGCCCCAGCTTTGCAATGAGGACGCTTGTTGCGTGGGGGCTGCTGGCTGAATGGGAGACGATTCCCACCACTGACCAACTTCAGAATTGTTTACAACTGGAGCAAGTGCCCTGATACGGTTTTCCTCTGTGTAACTGGTGGGTTCTGTTTTTTTTTTTTTTTTTCGTTTTTGGTTCAAGGTAGATTTTATTCCTCTTTTTTGTATTTACAGTTATAAGCATGGAAATAATTTATTCATATAAATACATGTATGTGCAGGGAATAATTTTTTTTCTGTTTTTTTTTAAATTTTAATTTTTTTTAATTTTGAATTTTATTTTATTTTTTATACAGCAGGGTCTTATTGGTTATCTATTTTATACTATAAATGTATACATGCCAATCCCAGTCTCTCAACTCCTCCCACCACCACCCCCCCAACAGCTTCCCCCCCTTGTTGTCCATACGTTTGTTGTCTACATCTGTTGCTCTATTTATGCCTTGCAAAATGGTTAATCTGTACAGTTTTTCTAGGTTCCACATATATGCATGAAAATACAAGATTTGTTTTTCTCTTTCTGACTTACTTCACTCTGTATGACAGTCTCTAGATCCATCGACGTCTCTACAAATGACCCAATTTCATTCCTTTTCATGGCTTAGTAATACTCCATTTTATATATGTACCACAGCTTTATGCATTCGTCTGTCTGTGGGCATTTAGGTTGCTTCCATTACCTCGATATTGTAAATAGTGATGCAATGAACATTGCGGTGAATGACTCTTTTTGATTTATGGTTTTTGTCTGGGTATATGTCAGTACTGGGATTGCTGTATCATATGGTAATTCTATTGTAGTTTCTTAAGAAATCCATATTGTTCTCCATAATGACTATCAATTTATATTCCCACATAGTGGAAGAGTGTGCCTTTTCTCCACACCCTCATCCAGAGCATTTTTTGTTTGTAGATTTTCAATGATGCCTATTCTACCAGGTGTGAGGTGATACCTCATTGTTGAAATTTTGATTTAGCATTTTCCTCTAATAATTAGTTATGGAGAGCAGCTTTTCAATGTGCTCCTTTGGCCACCACTACATCTTTTTGGAAAGAAATGTCTATTTAGATCTTCTGCCCTTTTTGTATTGGTTGTTTGTTTCATTTATATTGAGCTGGCATCAGCGTTTATATATATTGGGATATTATTCTTTGTGTTGATTCAGTTGCAAATATATTCTCCCATTCGGTAGGGTTTGTCTTTTTTGTGTTTGTAAGGTTCCATTGGCTTTGGCAAAAGCTTTTTACGTTTCATTAGGTCCCATGTGTTTTATTTTTCTTTTTTATGTCGATTACCCTATGGAAGAGGATCAAAAGATCTTGTGGGGAATTGATGTTAGAGTATTCTTTCCTATGTTTTCCTCTAAGACGTTTTTATACTGTTCCGGTCTTACATTAAGGTCTCTACTCCATTTTGAATTTATTTTTGTGTATGGTGTTAGGGGGTGTTCTAAATTTCATTCTTTTACCATGTATGTGTGTCCAGTTTTTTCCCAGCGACCACTGATTGAAGACAGTTTCTTTTGCCTCGCATTGTATAGTCTTGCCTACTTTGTCATAGATTAGTTGACCATAGGTTGTGCAGGTTTACTCTGGCTTCTTTCTTTTTTATTTCCCTTTTACACCTTTATTGGATTATAATTGCTTTTACATGGAGTTCCTTAGTTTCTGCTGTATAACAAAGTGAATCATTATAACATATACAATATAATCACCATAGCCCCTCCTCTTACATCTCCCTCCCACCCGCCACATCCCCACCCTCGTTGGTGGTCTCAAGCACCGAGCTGATCTCCCTTGTGCTATGTAGCGGCTTCCCAGTAGTTTCTATCGATTTACATTTGGTAATGGATATATGTCCATGGCCTCTCTCACTTCGTCCCAGCTTACCCTTCCCCCTCCCGTGTCCTCCAGGCCTTTCTCTATGTCTGTGTCCTTATTCCTTTCCTGACCCCTAGGTTCCCTCATAAAAAAAAACCTTTTTTCGTTAGATTCCATATATCTCTGTTATACAACGGTTTTATTTTTCTCTTTCTGACTTACTTCATCTGTGTAGGCAGACTCTAAGTCCATCCCCCTCACTACATAACTCAGTTTTGTTTCTTTTTATGCTTGATTAATATTCCATTTATATATGTTGCCAGATATTCTTTATCCATTTATCTGTCCTGGACCACTAGTTTGCTTCCATGTCCTGGCTAGTTGTAAGTAAGAACTGCAACGAACCTTTTGTATATAACTCTGTTTTGCATTATGGTTTTCTCAGGGCAATGCGCCAGTAGTTGGATTGCTGGTCGTATGGTACTTCTATTTTAGGTTTTTCAGGAACTCTATACTGTTATCCCTAGTGGGTATAAGACAATTTACTTTCACCACAACAGTGCAAGAACGTGCCCTTTTCTCCAGTAAATGGCCTCCCACATTTATTGTTTGTAGATTTTTTTGATGATTGCCATTCTGACTGCTGGGATTGATACCTCCTGTAAGTTTTGATTTGCTTTCGCTAATGATTGAGTGCTTGGTTCAGCATCCTTTCATGTGTTTATTGGCATCTTTAATATCTCCTTTGGAAGAAATTCTATTTAGTCTTGCTGCCCATTTTTGGATTTGTGGTTGTTTTTTTTTGTGATATTGAGCTACAACGAGCTGCTTGTAAATTTATGGAGATTAATCTTTTGTCATTTGCTTCATTGCAAACTTTTCTCCCATTCTGAGGGTTCTGTATTCGTCTTGTTTATGTTTTCCTTTTCTTGACAAAAGCTTTGAGTTTTCATTAGGTCCCATTTGTTTCTTTTGTTTTATTTCCACTTCTCCTAGGGTGGGTCAAAAGGTCTTGCTGTGCTTTATGTCCATAGAGTGTTTCTGCCCTATGTTTTCCCTCTAATAATTTTATATGTCTGGTCTAATATTAGATCTCTAAATTCCATTTTGAGTTTATTTTTGTGTATGGTGTTATGGAGTGTTCTAATTTTCATTCTTTCACGTGTAGTTGTCCAGTTTTTCCCAGCACCCTTACTGAAGAGACTGTGTCTTTTCTTCATTGTATAATCTTTGCCTCCGTCCTTTGTCCATAGGATGAGTTTAGCCCATAGGTACGGTAGGTTTATCTCTGGGCTTTTCTATCCTGTTCCTTGATCTATATTTCTGTTTTTTGTGCAGTACCATATAGTCTTGATTAATGTATGCTTTGTAGTATAGTCTAAGTTAAGGAAAGTCTGATTCCTCCAGCTCTTTTAATTTCCCTCCGAGACTGCTTTGGCTATTCGGGGTCCTTTTGTGGTCTCCATAACAATTTTAAGATTTTTTTGTTCTAGTTCTGTTGAAATTCCAGTGGTATTTGATAGGGATTTGCATTGAATCTGTGCTTTGCTTTGGGTACCTATAGTCATTTTCACAATATTGATTCTTTCACTAATCCAAGAACATGGTTTTAAAACCTCCATATGTTTATATCATCTTTGATTTCTTTCGCATTGTCTTATAGTTTTTTCTGAGTAAAGTCTTTTACGCCTTATGATAAGGTTCCATTCCTCCGTATTTTATTTCTTTTTGTTGCAATGGTGAATGAGCTGTTTCCTTAATTGTCCTCTTCTGATCTTTCCATTGTTAGTGTATAGGAATGCAAGAGATTTCTGTGCATTAGTTTGTATCCCCTGCCAACTTTACCAAATTCATTGATTAGCTCTGGTGTTTTTTTCCTGGTGACATCTTTAGGATTCACATGTTGTAGTATCTGTCATTTGCAAACAGTTGACAATTTTACTTCTTCTTTTCCAATTTGTATTGCCTTTTATTTCTTTTTTTCTTCTCTGATTACTG
>NW_022983414.1:0-29729 GCF_011762595.2 Tursiops truncatus
TATCTCTTCCCTCTTGCGTCTCCCTCCCTCCCACCCTCCCTATCCCACCCCTCCAGGCTGTCACAGAGCACCGAGCCAATATCCCTGTGCCATGCGGCTGCTTCCCACTAGCTATCTACCTTACTACGTTTGTTAGTGTGTATATGTCCATGACTCTCTCTCGCCCCGTCACAGCTCACCCTTCCCCCTCCCCATAACCTCAAGTCCGTTCTCTAGGAGGTCTGCGTCTTTATTCCTGCCTTACCCCTAGGTTCTTCATGACATTTTTTTTTTCTTAAATTCCATATATATGTGTTAGCATACTGTATTTGTCTTTTTCTTTCTGACTTACTTCACTGTGTATGACAGACTCTAGGTCTATCCACCTCATTACAAATAGCTCAATTTCGTTTCTTTTTATGGCTGAGTAATATTCCATTGTATATATGTGCCACATCTTCTTTATCCATTCATCCGATGATGGGCACTTAGGTTGTTTCCATCTCCGGGCTATTGTAAATAGAGCTGCGATGAACATTTTGGTACATGACTCTTTTTGAATTTCGGTTTTCTCAGGGTATATGCCCAGTAGTGGGATTGCTGGGTCATATGGTAGTTCTATTTGTAGTTTTTTAAGGAACCTCCATACTGTTCTCCATAGTGGCTGAACCAATTCACATTCCCACCAGCAGTGCAAGAGGGTTCCCTTTTCTCCACACCCTCTCCAGCATTTATTGTTTCTAGATTTATTGATGATGGCCATTCTGACTGGTGTGAGATGATATCTCATTGTAGTTTTGATTTGCATTTCTCTAATGATTAATGATGTTGAGCATTCTTTCATGTGTTTGTTGGCAGTCTGTATATCTTCTTTGGAGAAATGTCTATTTAGGTCTTCTGCCCATTTTTGGATTGGGTTGTTTGTTTTTTTGTTGTTGAGCTGCATGAGCTGCTTGTAAATTTTGGAGATTAATCCTTTGTCAGTTGCTTCATTTGCAAATATTTTCTCCCATTCTGAGGGTTGTCTTTTGGTCTTGTTTATGGTTTCCTTTGCTGTGCAAAAGCTTTGAAGTTTCATTAGGTCCCATTTGTTTATTTTTGTTTTTATTTCCATTACTCTAGGGGGTGGGTCAGAAAGAATCTTGCTGTGATTTATGTCATAGAGTGTTCTGCCTATGTTTTCCTCTAATAGTTTGATAGTTTCTGGCCTTATATTTAGGTCTTTAATCCATTTTGAGCTTATTTTTGTGTATGGTGTTAGGGAGTGTTCTAATTTCATTCTTTTACATGTACCTGTCCAGTTTTCCCAGCACCATTTATTGAAGAGGCTGTCCTTTTTCCACTGTACATTCCTGCCACCTTTATCAAAGATAAGGTGTCCATATGTGCATGGGTTTATCTCTGGGCTTTCTATCCTGTTCCATTGATCTATCTTTCTGTTTTTGTGCCAGTACCATACTGTCTTGATAACTGTAGCTTTGTAGTATAGTCTGAAGTCAGGGAGCCTGATTCCTCCAGTTCCTTTTTTTGTTCTCAAGATTGCTTTGGCTATTCGGGGTCTTTTGTGTTTCCATACAAATTGCGAAATTTTTTGTTCTAGTTCTGTGAAAAATGCCAGTGGTAGTTTGATAGGGATTGCATTGAATCTATAGATTGCTTTGGGTAGTAGAGTCATTTTCACAATGTTGATTCTTCCAATCCAAGAACATGGTATATGTCTCCATCTATTTGTATCATCTTTAATTTCTTTCATCAGTGTCTTATAGTTTTCTGCATACAGGTCTTTTGTCTCCTTAGGTAGGTTTATTCCTAGATATTTTATTCTTTTTGTTGCAATGGTAAATGGGAGTGTTTTCTTGATTTCACTTTCAGATTTTTCATCATTAGTATATAGGAATGCCAGAGATTTCTGTGCATTAATTTTGTATCCTGCTACTTTACCAAATTCATTGATTAGCTCTAGTAGTTTTCTGGTAGCATCTTTAGGATTCTCTATGTATAGGATCATGTCATCTGCAAACAGTGACAGCTTTACTTCTTCTTTTCCGATTTGGATTCCTTTTATTTCCTTCTCTTCTCTGATTGCTGTGGCTAAAACTTCCAAAACTATGTTGAATAAGAGTGGTGAGAGTGGGCACCCTTGTCTTGTTCCTGATCTTAGTGGAAATGCTTTCAGTTTTTCACCATTGAGGATGATGTTTGCTGTGGGCTTGTCGTATATGGCCTTTATTATGTTGAGGAAAGTTCCCTCTATGCCTACTTTCTGCAGGGTTTTTATCATAAATGGGTGTTGAATTTTGTCAAAAGCTTTCTCTGCATCTATTGAGATGATCATATGGTTTTTCTCCTTCAGTTTGTTAATATGGTTTATCACATTGATAGATTTGCGTATATTGAAGAATCCTTGCATTCCTGGAACAAACCCCACCTGATCATGGTGTATGATCCTTTTAATGTGCTGTTGGATTCTGTTTGCTAGTATTTTGTTGAGGATTTTTGCATCTATGTTCATCAGTGATATTGGTCTGTAGTTTTCTTTCTTTGTGACATCCTTGCCTGGTTTTGGTATCAAGGTGATGGTGGCCTCGTAGAATGAGTTTGGGAGTGTTCCTCCCTCTGCTATATTTTGGAAGAGTTTGTGAAGGATAGGTGTTAGCTCTTCTCTAAATGTTTGATAGAATTCGCCTGTGAAGCCATCTGGTCCTGGGCTTTTCTTTGTTGGAAGATTTTTAATCACAGTTTCAATTTCAGTGCTTGTGATTGGTCTGTTCATATTTTCTATTTCTTCCTGATTCAGTCTTGGCAGGTTGTGCATTTCTAAGAATTTGTCCATTTCTTCCAGATTGTCCATTTTATTGGCATAGAGTTGCTTGTAGTAATCTCTCATGATCTCTTTTATTTCTGCAGTGTCAGTTGTTACCTCTCCTTTTTCATTTCTAATTCTATTGATTTGAGTCTTCTCCCTTTTTTTCTTGATAAGTCTGGCTAGTGGTTTATCTATTTTGTTTATCTTCTCAAAGAACCAGCTTTTAGTTTCATTGATCTTTGCTATTGTTTCCTTCATTTCTTTTTCATTTATTTCTGATCTGATTTTTATGATTTCTTTCCTTCTGCTAGCTTTGGGGTTTTTTTTGTTCTTCTTTCTCTAATTGCTTGAGGTGCAAGGTTAGGTTGTTTATTCTAGATGTTTCCTGCTTCTTAAGGTGGGCTTGTATTGCTATAAACTTCCCCCTTAGAACTGCTTTTGCTGCATCCCACAGGTTTTGGGTCGTTGTGTCTCCATTGTCATTTGTTTCTAGGTATTTTTTGATTTCCTCTTTGATTTCTTCAGTGATCACTTCATTATTAAGTAGTGTATTGTTTAGCCTCCATGTGTTTGTATTTTTTACAGATCTTTTCCTGTAATTGATATCTAGTCTCATGGCGTTGTGGTCAGAAAAGATACTTGATACAATTTCAATTTTCTTAAATTTGCCAAGGCTTGATTTGTGACCCAAGATATGATCTATCCTGGAGAATGTTCCGTGAGCACTTGAGAAAAATGTGTATTCTGTTGTTTTTGGATGGAGTGTCCTATAAATATCAATTAAGTCCATCTTGTTTAATGTATCATTTAAAGCTTGTGTTTCCTTATTTATTTTCATTTTGGATGATCTGTCCATTGGTGAAAGTGGGGTGTTTAAGTCCCCTACTATGAATGTGTTACTGTCAATTTCCCCTTTTATGGCTGTTAGTATTTGCCTTATGTATTGAGGTGCTCCTATGTTGGGTGCATAAATATTTACAATTGTTATATCTTCTTCTTGGATCGATCCCTTGATCATTATGTAGTGTCCTTCTTTGTCTCTTTTAATAGTCCTTATTTTAAAGTCTATTTTGTCTGATATGAGAATTGCTACTCCAGCTTTCTTTTGATTTCCATTTGCATGGAATATCTTTTTCCATCCCCTTACTTTTAGTCTGTATGTGTCTCTAGGTCTGAAGTGGGTCTCTTGTAGACAGCATATGTAAGGGTCTTGTTTTTGTATCCATTCAGCTAATCTGTGTCTTTTGGTGGGAGCATTTAGTCCATTTACATTTAAGGTAATTATCGATATGTATGTTCCTATTCCCATTTTCTATATTGTTTTGGGTTCGTTATTATAGGTCTTTTCCTTCTCTTGTGTTTCTTGCCTAGAGAAGATCCTTTAGCATTTGTTGTAAAGCTGGTTTGGTGGTGCTGAACTCTCTCAGCTTTTGCTTGTCTGTAAAGGTTTTAATTTCTCCATCAAATCTGAATGAGATCCTTGCTGGGTAGAGTAGTCTTGGTTGCAGGTTTTTCTCCTTCATCACTTTCAGTATGTCCTGCCACTCCCTTCTGGCTTGTAGGGTTTCTGCTGAAAGATCAGCTGTTAACCTTATGGGGATTCCCTTATGTGTTATTTGTTGTTTTTCCCTTGCTGCTTTTAATATGCTTTCTTTGTATTTAATTTTTGACAGTTTGATTAATATGTGTCTTGGCGTATTTCTCCTTGGATTTATCCTGTATGGGACTCTCTGTGCTTCCTGGACTTGATTAACTATTTCCTTTCCCATATTAGGGAAGTTTTCAACTATAATCTCTTCAAATATTTTCTCAGTCCCTTTCTTTTTCTCTTCTTCTTCTGGAACCCCTATAATTCGAATGTTGGTGCGTTTAATGTTGTCCCAGAGGTCTCTGAGACTGTCCTCAGTTCTTTTCATTCTTTTTTCTTTATTCTGCTCTGCAGTAGTTATTTCCACTATTTTATCTTCCAGGTCACTTATCCGTTCTTCTGCCTCAGTTATTCTGCTATTGATCCCATCTAGAGTATTTTTAATTTCATTTATTGTGTTGTTCATCGTTGCTTGTTTCATCTTTAGTTCTTCTAGGTCCTTGTTAACTGATTCTTGCATTTTGTCCATTCTATTGTCCATTCTATCTCCAAGATTTCGGATCAACCTTACTATCATTATTCTGAATTCTTTTTCAGGTAGACTGCCTATTTCCTCTTCATTTGTTAGGTCTGGTGCATTTTTATCTTGCTCCTTTATCTGCTGTGTGTTTTTCTGTTTTCTCATTTTGCTTATCTTACTGTGTTTGGGGTCTCCTTTTTGCAGGCTGCAGGTTCGTAGTTCCTCCTGTTTTTGATGTCTGTCTCCAGTGGCTAAGGTTGGTTCAGTGGGTTGTGTAGGCTTCCTGGTGGAGGGGACTAGTGCCTGTGTTGTGGTGGAAGAGGCTGGATCTTGTCTCTCTAGTGGGCAGGTTCACGTCTGGTGGTGTGTTTTGGGGTGTCTGTGGCCTTATTATGATTTTAGGCAGCCTCTCTGCTAATGGGTGGGGTTGTGTTCCTGTTTTGCTAGTTGTTTGGCACAGGTTGTCCAGCACTGTGGCTTGCTGGTCGTTGAGTGAAGCTGGGTGCTGGTGTTAAGATGGAGGTCTCTGGGAGATTTTCGCCATTTGATATTATCTGGAGCTGGGAGGTCTCTTGTGAACCAGTGTCTTGAAGTTGGCTCTCCTACCTCAGAGGCAGAGCCCTGCCTCCTGGCTGGAGCACCAAGAGCCTTTCATCCACACGGCTCAGAATAAAAGGGAGAAAAAGTAGAGGGAATTAGTAGACGTATGAGGAAAGAAAGGAGGGAAGGAAGGAGGGAAGGAAGGAAGGAAGGAAGGAAGAAAGAAAGAAAGAAAGGAGGGAAGGAAGGAGGGAAGGAAGGAAGGAAGGAAGGAAGAAAGAAAGAAAGAAGCAAAGAAGGAAAGAAGGCAAGAAGGAATGAAAGGAGGGAGGGAGGGAGGGAGGAAGGAAGGAGGGAAAGAAGGAAAAACGAAAAGAAAGAAGATACAGTAAAAATAAAATAAAGTATAATAAAGTTATTGAATTAAAAAATTCTTAATTAGAAAAAAAAAAAGGACAGATAGAACCTTAGGACAAATGTTGGAAGCAAAGCTGTACAGACAAAGTCTTACACAGAAGCGTACACATACACCCTCACAAAAAGAGGTAAAGGGGGAAAAATCATAAATCTTGCTGTCAGAGACCACCTCCTCAATTTGGGATGATTCGTTGTCTAAAGGAGGGAAGAAAGGAGGGAAGGAAGGAGGGAAGGAAGGAAGGAAGGAAGGAAGGAAGAAAGAAAGAAGCAAGGAAGGAAAGAAGGCAAGAAGGAACGAAAGGAGGGAGGGAGGAAGGAAGAAAGGAGGGAAAGAAGGGAAAACAGAAAGAAGATACAGTAAAAATAAAATAGAGTATAATAAAGTTATTGAATTAAAAAATTCTTAATTAGAAAAAAAAAAAGGGACGGATAGAACCTTAGGACAAATGTTGGAAGCAAAGCTATACAGACAAAGTCTTACACAGAAGCGTACACATACACCCTCACAAAAAGAGGTAAAGGGGGAAAAATCATAAATCTTGCTGTCAGAGACCACCTCCTCAATTTGGGATGATTCGTTGTCTAAAGGAGGGAAGGAAGGAAGGAAAGAAAGAAAGAAA
This sequence comes from Tursiops truncatus, assembly GCF_011762595.2. Classification (NCBI taxonomy): domain Eukaryota; kingdom Metazoa; phylum Chordata; class Mammalia; order Artiodactyla; family Delphinidae; genus Tursiops; species Tursiops truncatus. The sequence continues at coordinate 6,471 of NW_022983414.1, forward strand.
GAAAGGACGAAGGTAAAGTATAATAACGTTCTTAAAATTAAAATTGATTATTAAGAAAAAAAAAATTTTAAGAAAAAACCATGGACGGATAGAACCTAGGACAAATGGTGGAAGCAAGACTATACAGACAAGATCTCACACAGAAGCATACACATACACATTCACAAAAAGAGGAATAGGGAGAAAAATCATAGATCTTGCTCCCAAAGTCCACCTCCTTAATTTGGGATGATTGGCTGTCTATTCATGTATTCCACAGATGCAGGGTACATCAAGTTGATTGTGGAGCTTTAATCCGCTGCTTCTGAGGCTGCTGGGAGAGATTTCCCTTTCTCTTCTTTGTTCTCACAGCTCACAGGGGCTCAGCTTTGGATTTGGCCCTGCCTCTGCGTGTAGGTCGCTGGAGGGCGTCTGTTTTTTGCTCAGACAGGACGGGGTTAAAGGAGCCGCTGATTCGGGGGTTCTGGCGTACGGAGGCCGGCGGCGGGGAGGGAGGGGCACGGAATGCGGGGCGGGCCTGCGGCGGCAAAGTCCGGCGTGACTCTGCACCAGCCCGAGGCCCGTCGTGCGCTCTCCCGGAAAAGTCGTCCCCGGATCCCGGGAACCCGGCAGTGGCGGGCTGCACAGGCTCCGCGGAAGAGGGGAGTGGAGAGCGACCTGCGCTCGCACACAGGCCCCTTGGTGGCGGCAGCAGCAGCCCCAACGTCTCCCGCCCGCCTTGGGGTCCGCGCCTCCAGCCGCGGCTTGCGCCCGTCTCTGGAGTCAGCGCCCTCAGCCGCGGCTCGCGCCCGTCTCTGGGGTCCGCGCCCTCAGCCGCGGCTCGCGCCCGTCTCTGGGGTCCGCGCTTTCAGCCGCGGCTCGCGCCCGTCTCTGGGGTCCGCGCTTTCAGCCGCGGCTCGCGCCCGTCTCTGGGGTCCGCGCTTTCAGCCGCGGCTCGCGCCCGTCTCTGGGGTCCGCGCTTTCAGCCGCGGCTCGCGCCCGTCTCTGGGGTTCGCGCTTTTAGCCGCGGCTCGCGCCCGTCTCTGGAGTTCCTTTAAGCAGCGTTCTTAAACCCCTCTCCTCACGCACCAGGCAACAAAGAGGGAAGAAAAAGTCTCTTGCCTCTTCGGCAGGTGCAGGCTTTTCCCCGGACTCCCTCCCGGCTAGCTGTGGTGCACTAACGCCTTCAGGCTATGTTCAAGCCGCCAACCCCAGTCCTCTCCCTGCGCTCGGTCCGAAACCGAAACCCTAGCCTCAGAGCCTCAGCTCGCAGCCCCGCCCGTCCCGGCGGGTGAGCAGACAAGCCTCTCGGGCTGGTGAGTGCCGGTCGGCACCGATCCTCTGTGCGGGATTCTCCCCGCTTTGCCCTCCGCACCCGTTGCTGTGCACTCCTCCGCGGCTTCGAAGCTCCCCCCTCCGCCTCCCGTAGTCTCCGCCCGCGAAGGGGCTTCCTAGTGTGTGGAAACTTTTCCTCCTTCACAGCTCCCTCCCACTGGTGCAGGTGCCGTCCCTATTCTTTTGTCTCTGTTTATTCTTTTTTCCTTTTGCCCTACCCAGGTACGTGGGGAGTTTCTTGCCTTTTGGGAGGTCTGAGGTCTTCTGCCAGCCTTCAGTAGGTGTTCTGCAGGAGTTGTTCCACGTGTAGATGTATTTCTGGTGTATCTGTGGAGAGGAAGGTGATCTCCGCGTCTTACTCTTCCGCCATCTTCCCTTACTCCCGAGGTTCTTGTAAACAGAGCCGTTCCAAACTTTGGGGTGGCTGTGTCTTTTTGATTTTAATTTCCCTAAGCTATAGGACCATAAGTGGAAGTGCCCTAGGTTCTGTTGCTTTGTTTTTTAGATGTTTCAGGAAACACCATACACTTCTCCCGAGTGGTTGTTGGCAATTTACATCCCGCCCATCAGCATAACAAGGCTCCCAGTTCTCCATGGCCTGTCCTGCCTTTCTGGATTTTACACTTTTTTCAGATGGCCCTTTTGACCGGGGGGAAGTGAGACTTCATTGTAGTGCAGATTTCCTTTGCAAGCTTGCTTGGTTGGCCAAAAAGGGCGTATGCGTTTTTTCCTGAATATATTCAGGAAAAAACGCATACGCCCTTTTTGGCCAAGTGCATCATTGTGGACGTTCTGCCTCTTTTCCTATGCTTTCAATGCAATTCCAGTCTACCTCCTGAAATCGGTTTCCTGCAATTCTGCCCCGCTTTCAAGTCCTCTTGGCAGCCTTACTTCAGTCTATTTTTGGACGATAGCTGTCATTTATAACTCTGCAGGTTTGTGAATTACAGTGCCCCTGAGCTCCTTTCTTCAACTCGCTTTCTTTTGAGCTGGCCGCAACACCGCAGGATGGCTTCAGGCCCTAATCTGGTTCCGGCACGGCACGCTGAGCCTTTGGTTATTTCCTCTTCCTGTTGGGAAATGAGAGTTAAATTTGCCCGTCCAGACACCTCCAGCTAGCCTCTCATTGGTTCTCGCTATTCCTGTTCATCTTCCGCAGAAATTGCAAACTGTGCCAAACAGGAGGTTAAAGGCGCTGACTCTCCAAAGTGGGAGAGTGTTAGTAAAGCGTCTGGAATGTTGCACCCGAGTACCAGGGGAGGAAAACTGAGACATATTTGAACACGTCTCCCGATCACATGGTTGATCATACTCTGGGTTCCACATGCATGTTTTAGCTGAAGGAAGAATACCTAAAACCTGGGTAGTTGAAACCCGTGGAATGGGTACCATGCAATATGACTTCAAAGGGTCTTCATTTGCTCACCGAACCTCTCCAATCCTATCACTGCTGCGTTTATGCCCCTGTACACATGCTTGATTCTCTTTCGGAGACATAGCAATCCATAGGTTTTAAGATACTTACTAGTCAGGTACATTCTTAGGCGTTTAATATGCGGTGTTGAGTCCATTTCGTTGAGCAAGGAGTAGCTCTTGTCTATTCCATATTTGGCTTAAGGAACTTTATCTGTGCTCATTTCAATCTCTGGTTTTATGCAGCAACCCAACTCACCTTTCCCCTTAAGCAAGCATAAGTTGGTTTTCTAAATTTGAGAACCTGTTCTGTTTTGGAATTCAGTTCCTGTGTAGCCAAGTTTACATTCCGTGTATTAGTGATATCTTATGATGTTTCTTTTTCTGTGTGACTTATTTCAGTTAGAATCATCGTACCTGAATCTACTCATTATGCTGCTACGGGCCTGATGACATAGATTTCATTGCTGAGTGATACTGCATTGTACGTAAGTACCACAAGTTCTTTATCCATTTTTCACTTTCTGCGATGTTGAACTTGTACTGTAAACGAGGTTCTTGTAAACAGAGGCGTCCCAAACTTTGGGGTGGCTGTGTCTTTTTGATTTTAATTTCCCTAAGCTATAGGACCATAAGTGGCAGTGCCCTAGGCTCTGTTGCTTTGTTTTTTAGATGTTTCAGGAAACACCATACACTTCTCCCGAGTGTCTGTTGGCAATTTACATCCCGCCCATCAGCATAACAAGGCTCCCAGTTCTCCATGGCCTGTCCTGCCTTTCTGGATTTTACACTTTTTTCAGATGGCCCTTTTGACCGGGGGGAAGTGAGACTTCATTGTAGTGCAGATTTCCTTTGCAAGCTTGCTTGGTTGGCCAAAAAGGGCGTATGCGTTTTTTCCTGAATATATTCAGGAAAAAACGCATACGCCCTTTTTGGCCAAGTGCATCATTGTGGACGTTCTGCCTCTTTTCCTATGCTTTCAATGCAATTCCAGTCTACCTCCTGAAATCGGTTTCCTGCAATTCTGCCCCGCTTTCAAGTCCTCTTGGCAGCCTTACTTCAGTCTATTTTTGGACGATAGCTGTCATTTATAACTCTGCAGGTTTGTGAATTACAGTGCCCCTGAGCTCCTTTCTTCAACTCGCTTTCTTGTGACCTGGCCGCAACACCGCAGGATGGCTTCAGGCCCTAATCTGGTTCCGGCCCGGCATGCTGAGCCTTTGGTTAATTCCTCTTCCTGGTGGGAAATGAGAGTTAAATTTGCCCGTCCAGACACCTCCAGCTAGCCTCTCATTGGTTCTCGCTATTCCTGTTCATCTTCCGCAGAAATTGCAAACTGGGCCAAACAGGAGGTTAAAGGCGCTGACTCTCCAAGTGGGGAGAGTGTTAGTAAAGCGTCTGGAATGTTGCACCCGAGTACCAGGGGAGGAAAACTGAGACATATTTGAACACGTCTCCCGTTCACATGGTTGATCATACTCTGGGTTCCACATGCATGTTTTAGCTGAAGGAAGAATACCTTAAACCTGGAGAGTTGAGACCCGTGTAATGGGTACCATGCAATATGACTTCAAAGGGTCTTCATTTGCTCACCGAACCTCTCCAATCCTATCACTGCTGCGTTTATGCCCCTGTACACATGCTTGATTCTCTTTCGGAGACATAGCAATCCATAGGTTTTAAGATACTTACTAGTCAGGTACATTCTTAGGCGTTTAATATGCGGTGTTGAGTCCATTTCGTTGAGCAAGGAGTAGCTCTTGTCTATTCCATATTTGGCTTAAGGAACTTTATCTGTGCTCATTTCAATCTCTGGTTTTATGCAGCACCCCAACTCACCTTTACCCTTAAGCAAGCATAAGTTGGTTTTCTAAATTTGAGACCCTGTTCTGTTCTGTAATTCAGTTCCTGTGTAGCCAAGTTTACATTCCGTGTATTACTGATATCTTATGATGTTTCTTTTTCTGTGTGACTTATTTCAGTTAGAATCATCATACCTGAATCCACTCATTGTGCTGCTAAGGGCCTGATGACACAGATTTCATTGCTGAGTGATATTGCTTTGTAAGTAAATACCACAACTTCTTTATCCATTTTTCACTTTCTGCGATGTTGAACTTGTACTGTAAACGAGGTTCTTGTAAACAGAGCCGTTCCAAACTTTGGGGTGGCTGTGTCTTTTTGATTTTAATTTCCCTAAGCTATAGGACCATAAGTGGAAGTGCCCTAGGTTCTGTTGCTTTGTTTTTTAGATGTTTCAGGAAACACCATACACTTCTCCCGAGTGGTTGTTGGCAATTTACATCCCGCCCATCAGCATAACAAGGCTCCCAGTTCTCCATGGCCTGTCCTGCCTTTCTGGATTTTACACTTTTTTCAGATGGCCCTTTTGACCGGGGGGAAGTGAGACTTCATTGTAGTGCAGATTTCCTTTGCAAGCTTGCTTGGTTGGCCAAAAAGGGCGTATGCGTTTTTTCCTGAATATATTCAGGAAAAAACGCATACGCCCTTTTTGGCCAAGTGCATCATTGTGGACGTTCTGCCTCTTTTCCTATGCTTTCAATGCAATTCCAGTCTACCTCCTGAAATCGGTTTCCTGCAATTCTGCCCCGCTTTCAAGTCCTCTTGGCAGCCTTACTTCAGTCTATTTTTGGACGATAGCTGTCATTTATAACTCTGCAGGTTTGTGAATTACAGTGCCCCTGAGCTCCTTTCTTCAACTCGCTTTCTTTTGAGCTGGCCGCAACACCGCAGGATGGCTTCAGGCCCTAATCTGGTTCCGGTACGGCACGCTGAGCCTTTGGTTATTTCCTCTTCCTGGTGGGAAATGAGAGTTAAATTTGCCCGTCCAGACACCTCCAGCTAGCCTCTCATTGGTTCTCGCTATTCCTGTTCATCTTCCGCAGAAATTGCAAACTGGGCCAAACAGGAGGTTAAAGGCGCTGACTCTCCAAGTGGGGAGAGTGTTAGTAAAGCGTCTGGAATGTTGCACCCGAGTACCAGGGGAGGAAAACTGAGACATATTTGAACACGTCTCCCGTTCACATGGTTGATCATACTCTGGGTTCCACATGCATGTTTTAGCTGAAGGAAGAATACCTTAAACCTGGAGAGTTGAGACCCGTGGAATGGGTACCATGCAATATGACTTCAAAGGGTCTTCATTTGCTCACCGAACCTCTCCAATCCTATCACTGCTGCGTTTATGCCCCTGTACACATGCTTGATTCTCTTTCGGAGACATAGCAATCCATAGGTTTTAAGATACTTACTAGTCAGGTACATTCTTAGGCGTTTAATATGCGGTGTTGAGTCCATTTCGTTGAGCAAGGAGTAGCTCTTGTCTATTCCATATTTGGCTTAAGGAACTTTATCTGTGCTCATTTCAATCTCTGGTTTTATGCAGCACCCCAACTCACCTTTACCCTTAAGCAAGCATAAGTTGGTTTTCTAAATTTGAGACCCTGTTCTGTTCTGTAATTCAGTTCCTGTGTAGCCAAGTTTACATTCCGTGTATTAGTGATATCTTATGATGTTTCTTTTTCTGTGTGACTTATTTCAGTTAGAATCATCATACCTGAATCCACTCATTGTGCTGCTAAGGGCCTGATGACATAGATTTCATTGCTGAGTGATATTGCTTTGTAAGTAAATACCACAACTTCTTTATCCATTTTTCACTTTCTGCGATGTTGAACTTGTACGGTAAACGAGGTTCTTGTAAACAGAGGCGTCCCAAACTTTGGGGTGGCTGTGTCTTTTTGATTTTAATTTCCCTAAGCTATAGGACCATAAGTGGAAGTGCCCTAGGCTCTGTTGCTTTGTTTTTTAGATGTTTCAGGAAACACCATACACTTCTCCCGAGTGTCTGTTGGCAATTTACATCCCGCCCATCAGCATAACAAGGCTCCCAGTTCTCCATGGCCTGTCCTGCCTTTCTGGATTTTACACTTTTTTCAGATGGCCCTTTTGACCGGGGGGAAGTGAGACTTCATTGTAGTGCAGATTTCCTTTGCAAGCTTGCTTGGTTGGCCAAAAAGGGCGTATGCGTTTTTTCCTGAATATATTCAGGAAAAAACGCATACGCCCTTTTTGGCCAAGTGCATCATTGTGGACGTTCTGCCTCTTTTCCTATGCTTTCAATGCAATTCCAGTCTACCTCCTGAAATCGGTTTCCTGCAATTCTGCCCCGCTTTCAAGTCCTCTTGGCAGCCTTACTTCAGTCTATTTTTGGACGATAGCTGTCATTTATAACTCTGCAGGTTTGTGAATTACAGTGCCCCTGAGCTCCTTTCTTCAACTCGCTTTCTTTTGAGCTGGCCGCAACACCGCAGGATGGCTTCAGGCCCTAATCTGGTTCCGGCACGGCACGCTGAGCCTTTGGTTATTTCCTCTTCCTGGTGGGAAATGAGAGTTAAATTTGCCCGTCCAGACACCTCCAGCTAGCCTCTCATTGGTTCTCGCTATTCCTGTTCATCTTCCGCAGAAATTGCAAACTGGGCCAAACAGGAGGTTAAAGGCGCTGACTCTCCAAGTGGGGAGAGTGTTAGTAAAGCGTCTGGAATGTTGCACCCGAGTACCAGGGGAGGAAAACTGAGACATATTTGAACACGTCTCCCGATCACATGGTTGATCATACTCTGGGTTCCACATGCATGTTTTAGCTGAAGGAAGAATACCTTAAAACCTGGGTAGTTGAAACCCGTGGAATGGGTACCATGCAATATGACTTCAAAGGGTCTTCATTTGCTCACCGAACCTCTCCAATCCTATCACTGCTGCGTTTATGCCCCTGTACACATGCTTGATTCTCTTTCGGAGACATAGCAATCCATAGGTTTTAAGATACTTACTAGTCAGGTACATTCTTAGGCGTTTAATATGCGGTGTTGAGTCCATTTCGTTGAGCAAGGAGTAGCTCTTGTCTATTCCATATTTGGCTTAAGGAACTTTATCTGTGCTCATTTCAATCTCTGGTTTTATGCAGCACCCCAACTCACCTTTCCCCTTAAGCAAGCATAAGTTGGTTTTCTAAATTTGAGACCCTGTTCTGTTCTGTAATTCAGTTCCTGTGTAGCCAAGTTTACATTCCGTGTATTAGTGATATCTTATGATGTTTCTTTTTCTGTGTGACTTATTTCAGTTAGAATCATCATACCTGAATCCACTCATTGTGCTGCTAAGGGCCTGATGACATAGATTTCATTGCTGAGTGATATTGCTTTGTAAGTAAATACCACAACTTCTTTATCCATTTTTCACTTTCTGCGATGTTGAACTTGTACTGTAAACGAGGTTCTTGTAAACAGAGCCGTTCCAAACTTTGGGGTGGCTGTGTCTTTTTGATTTTAATTTCCCTAAGCTATAGGACCATAAGTGGAAGTGCCCTAGGCTCTGTTGCTTTGTTTTTTAGATGTTTCAGGAAACACCATACACTTCTCCCGAGTGTCTGTTGGCAATTTACATCCCGCCCATCAGCATAACAAGGCTCCCAGTTCTCCATGGCCTGTCCTGCCTTTCTGGATTTTACACTTTTTTCAGATGGCCCTTTTGACCGGGGGGAAGTGAGACTTCATTGTAGTGCAGATTTCCTTTGCAAGCTTGCTTGGTTGGCCAAAAAGGGCGTATGCGTTTTTTCCTGAATATATTCAGGAAAAAACGCATACGCCCTTTTTGGCCAAGTGCATCATTGTGGACGTTCTGCCTCTTTTCCTATGCTTTCAATGCAATTCCAGTCTACCTCCTGAAATCGGTTTCCTGCAATTCTGCCCCGCTTTCAAGTCCTCTTGGCAGCCTTACTTCAGTCTATTTTTGGACGATAGCTGTCATTTATAACTCTGCAGGTTTGTGAATTACAGTGCCCCTGAGCTCCTTTCTTCAACTCGCTTTCTTGTGAGCTGGCCGCAACACCGCAGGATGGCTTCAGGCCCTAATCTGGTTCCGGCACGGCACGCTGAGCCTTTGGTTATTTCCTCTTCCTGGTGGGAAATGAGAGTTAAATTTGCCCGTCCAGACACCTCCAGCTAGTCCTCTCATTGGTTCTCGCTATTCCTGTTCATCTTCCGCAGAAATTGCAAACTGGGCCAAACAGGAGGTTAAAGGGACTGACTCTCCAAGTGGGGAGAGTGTTAGTAAAGCGTCTGGAATGTTGCACCCGAGTACCAGGGGAGGAAAACTGAGACATATTTGAACACGTCTCCCGTTCACATGGTTGATCATACTCTGGGTTCCACATGCATGTTTTAGCTGAAGGAAGAATACCTTAAACCTGGAGTAGTTGAAACCCGTGGAATGGGTACCATGCAATATGACTTCAAAGGGTCTTCATTTGCTCACCGAACCTCTCCAATCCTATCACTGCTGCGTTTATGCCCCTGTACACATGCTTGATTCTCTTTTGGAGACATAGCAATCCATAGGTTTTAAGATACTTACTAGTCAGGTACATTCTTAGGCGTTTAATATGCGGTGTTGAGTCCATTTCGTTGAGCAAGGAGTAGCTCTTGTCTATTCCATATTTGGCTTAAGGAACTTTATCTGTGCTCATTTCAATCTCTGGTTTTATGCAGCACCCCAACTCACCTTTCCCCTTAAGCAAGCATAAGTTGGTTTTCTAAATTTGAGACCCTGTTCTGTTCTGTAATTCAGTTCCTGTGTAGCCAAGTTTACATTCCGTGTATTACTGATATCTTATGATGTTTCTTTTTCTGTGTGACTTATTTCAGTTAGAATCATCATACCTGAATCCACTCATTATGCTGCTACGGGCCTGATGACATAGATTTCATTGCTGAGTGATATTGCATTGTAAGTAAGTACCACAAGTACTTTATCCATTTTTCACTTTCTGCGATGTTGAACTTGTACTGTAAACGAGGTTCTTGTAAACAGAGCCGTTCCAAACTTTGGGGTGGCTGTGTCTTTTTGATTTTAATTTCCCTAAGCTATAGGACCATAAGTGGAAGTGCCCTAGGCTCTGTTGCTTTGTTTTTTAGATGTTTCAGGAAACACCATACACTTCTCCCGAGTGTCTGTTGGCAATTTACATCCCGCCCATCAGCATAACAAGGCTCCCAGTTCTCCATGGCCTGTCCTGCCTTTCTGGATTTTACACTTTTTTCAGATGGCCCTTTTGACCAGGTGGAAGTGAGACTTCATTGTAGTGCAGATTTCCTTTGCAAGCTTGCTTGGTTGGCCAAAAAGTGCGTATGCGTTTTTTCCTGAATATATTCAGGAAAAAACGCATACGCCCTTTTTGGCCAAGTGCATCATTGTCGAGTTTCTGACTCTCTTCATATGCTTTCAATGCAATTCCAGTCTACCTCCTGAAATCGGTTTCCTGCAATTCTGCCTTGCTTTCAATGCCTCTTCATAGCCTTACCTCAATATATTTTTTAAAAATAGTTGGCCTTTATAACTCTGCAGGTTTTTGAATTGCAGTGGCCCTTAGCTCCATTTTTTAGCTCTTATTTTTGTGGTCTTGCCCCATAACCACAGGATTCCTTGAAGCCCTATTTTTCTTCTGGGGCACCTTGCTGTGCCTTTGGTTAATTCTTCTTACTGATGTGATATTAGAGTGACATGTGCCCATTGAAACCGCTACAGCTAGTTTCTCACTGGTTCCCCCTATTCCCATTCATCCTCTGCACTAACTGCAGACTGTGCGATACCAGAACTTAAAGGCATTGACTCCATGTGGGGATGTTGTTAGTAAAGCGGCTGGAATGTCGATCCGGAGCCCCAGGAGAGGAAAAATGAGGTGCGTTTTAGAAACCTTTCCCGATCATATGGTATACCAGTCGCTGGGTTTCCCAAGCATGGTTTAGCTGTAGGAAGATTCCCTTCAACCTGGAGTGTTGGGACCCTTGGAATGAGTAGCATGAAGTATTGCATTAAACTTTCGGCAGTTGCTCACCAAAGCTCACCAATCCTCTCAGCCCCAAGTGTCCAGCCTTATGTCTTATCCAGCTGTGGGTTTATATGTGGTCAATCCAGGTTGCATCACAGCCCCTGAGCGAATTTTGTAAGAATTTTTCTCTCTTTCATTGTTTCAGCGTTTTGTTTTTAAAATTTATTTCTATAATGGGGTTTAGCTCCTTTTCACTGCTGTGTTTGTGCCGCTCTGCACACACTTGATTCCCTTATGGAGATATATCAATACATGGGTTTTAAGATTCTTATTCCTCAGATATATTTCTCTGCGGTGTATAGGGTGTGTTGAGGCCTGTTCATTGAGCAAGGTGTAGATCTTGTCTAATACCTATTTGGTTTATTGAACGGTATCTGTGCTAATTTCAAACTCTGGTTTTATGCATCACCCCACCTCTCCTTTCCCCTTAAGCTGACATAAGTGTGTTTTCTAAATGTGAGACACTGTTCTGTTCTGTAATTCATTTCTTGTGCAGCCATATTTACCCTCCCTCTATAAGTGATATCTTATGATATGTTTCTTTTTCTGTTTGACTTATTTCAAGTAGTATTATCGGACCTAAATCCACTCTTTATCCTTCTACTAGCCTTATTACATTGATTTCATGGTGAAGAGATATTCCATTGTACATAAGTACCACATCTTCTTTATCCATTGTTCTCTTTCCTGGGATATTTAAGGTGTACTGAAGTTGAGGTTCTTGTAAACAGAGTAGCCCTAAACTGTGGTGTGCTTGTGTCTTGTTGATTTTTAGACTTCCCTAGATATACTCCCATGATTGGAAGTGTCCTATGCTCTGTAGCTCTGTTTTTTAGATGATTTAGGAACCACCATACACTTCTCCAGAGTGGCTCTCGGCAGTTCACACACTGCCCATCAGCGTATAAAGGCTCCCTGTTCTCCATGGCCTGTCCTGCATTTCTGGTTTTTACAATTTTTTAGGATGGCCCTTTTGACCGGTGGGAAGTGAGACTTCTTTGTTGTGCACATTTGCATTGCTTGCTTGCTTCGTTGCCCATAAAGTGCGTATGCGTTTTTTCCTGGATATAATCAGGAAAAAACGCATACGCCCTTTTGGGCCAACTGCATCATTGTCGAAATTCTGCCGCTTTTCATGTGCGTTAAAGACGAGTCCAATCTATCTCTTGAAATCTGTTTCTTGCAATTCTGTCTTGCATTCAGATCCTCTTCTTTGCCTTACCTCAACATATTTTTGGACGTTAGTTTTCATTTATAACTCTGCAGGTTTGTGAATTGCAGTGACCCTGAGCTCCATTTTTTAAGTTGCTCTTTTGTGAGCTGGCCTCAAACCCGCAGGATTGCTTCAGGCCCTATTTTGGCTCCGGCGAGGCAGGCTGAGCCTTTCTTTAATTCTTATTCTTAATGGGAAATTAGAGTGATATGTGCCCGTCCAAACCCCTACAACTCTTCTCTCATTGGTTCCCCCTCTTCCCGTTCATCCTCCTCACAATTTGCAAAATGTGTGAAACAGAAGTTTAAATGTGCTGATTCTCCAAGTGGGGAGATTCTAAGTAGCGTGGCTGGAATGGTGAACAGGAGCACCAGGAGAGGATAAATGAGGTGCATTTTAGACACATCTCCCGATCACATGGTGTACAGTCCTCTGGGTTTTCCATGCATGTTTTAGCTGTAGGAAGATCCCTTGAACCTGCAGATTTGGGACCCATTGAATGGGTACCAGGTAGTATTACTTTAAAGGGTGTGCATTTCCTCACCCAACCTCACATTTCTCTTAGCGCAAACAGTTTCCAGCCTTATGTCTCATCCTGCTGTGGGTCTAGATGTGTTCAATCCATGTTGCATCACCGTCCCTGAGGAAAAGTTGTAAGAGGTTTTCTCTGTCTCTCTGTCGTTTATTTTTTTCAATTTATTACTATATTGGTTACAGCTGATTTTCAAAGCTCTGTTTCTTGCTGCTGTACATCCACTTGATTCACGTACAGAGAGACATCAATAAATTCTTTTTCAGATTCTTACCAGTCGTATATATTCTTTTCCGGTGACTTGAGTGTGCTGAGTGCAGTTCTTTTAGCTACCGTGTAGGCCTTGTTGATTATCAGTTTGGTATTTGGAATGGTATCTTTGCTAATTTCAACCTCCTGGATGATGCCTCACCCCTCCCCACCTTTCCCGTTTAGCAGCCTTATGCGTGTTTTCTACATATTTGACTATGTTTTTGTTTTGTAATTTATTTCATGTGTAGCCATTTTGGATTCCACCTTTAAGTGATATCTTATGATATGTGTCTTTTTCTTTTTGAATTCTGTCACTTAGAATGATCATACGTAACTCCTCCGGAGTTGTTACAACTGGCCATATTTCATTGATTTCCAGGCTGAATAATATTCCACTCTACCTAAGTACCACATCTCTATCCATTTTTTCCCTCCAGAGACATTTAAGTTATATCCTAGTCGAGGATCTTTTAAACAGAGAGGGGGTAAACATTGGGGTGCCTGTGTCCTCTCGATTTTTGTTTTTCCCAAGATATACGCCCATGAGTGCAAGTGCCCTATGCTCTGTAGCTCATTTTTTAGATGCTTTAGTAAACACAATACACTTCTCCAGAATGGCCGTTGGCAATATACATTTCCACTATAAGTCTCACAGGGCTCCCTCTTCTCGTTGCCCTGTCCTGCATTTCTGTTGTTTACGCTTTATGAGGATGGCTCTTCTGACTGATGCGAAGTGATATCTTTTGTAGTATTGACTTCCAGTGCCCACCTGTTTGGTTGGCTAAAAAAGTGTATGCCCTTTTCTTGAATATATACAGAAAAGAACGCATACACCCTTTTTGGCCAACTGCAATGTTGGCAATGTTCAGCTCCTTTTCTTGTGCTTAATGGCGAGTCCTTTCTACCTCCTCAAATCCCTTTCCTGCCATTCTCCCTTGCTTACAAGTCCTTTTCTCTGACTTTCCTCAAGACATTTTTCAGTGATGGATATTTTCAACTCTGCAGTTTTGTGAATTTTACTGCCCCTGAGTTCCATTGTTCAACTCGTGTTTATGGGAACTGGCCACAAAGCAGCGGGATTTCCTCAAGCCCTATACTGTTTCCATGGGCAACCCTAGCCTTTGGTCAATTCGTCTTCCTGATTGGAAATTAGAGTGACATGTGCCTGTCTGAACACCTAGGACTTGTCTCTCATTGTTCCTCATCCTTCCGCTTCATCCTCTGGACAAATTCCAAACTGTACGCAACAGGATGTTGACAGTGCTGACATCTCCAAGTGGGGAGACTGTTAGTAAAGACGCTGGAGGGGTGAACCCGAGCACCAGGAGATGAGGAGATGAGATGCCTTTTCCAAACTCTTCCCGATCAGACGGTATACCATCCTCTGGGTGTGACAGACATGTTTTAGCAGTAGGAAGAGTCCCATTCATGTAAGGAGAACACCAGGGCTTTTTCAAAATCAGTGTCTCCCCGAAACCCAAACTGGGGAAGTTTTTAAGCTACAGCTACACATATGTTCATTAAGGGCCTTGGGAAGTAGGCAGAGTCCAAACTTTAGATGATTGAAGTCTTCAGGGTCAGAAGCACTCACCACCAGCTTCCCTTAGGCTACACTTTAACTGTCATTGATAGATGATGTCAATAAAAATATCTATTCTTTTTCAGATTATTTCCCCTTATAGGTTATTGCAAAATGTTGAGTGTAGTTCCCTGTGCTATACAGTAGTTCCTTGTTGATGATCTATTTTATACATAGCAGTGTGTATGTGTTCATTCCAAACTGTTAATTTATCCCTCCTCCCACCTTTCCCCTTTGGTAATAATAAATTATAAGATTTTATACTTCTCAGAAATGGGGGAGCTGAAAGAGAGGTATCATTTTCAATGGAAAAGCATTTAAAACAAGATTGAAGGTTTAACCAAGATTATTAGATGTACATCCTTGGAAAGAAATCACTTCGTTTCTCTAATATTGACCTGACAAATAAGACAAACCTTTTCACTGAACTTGCTTATAAAAAGTGATGGAAATATCAAATGGAAGTGTTAAAAACATCTTATTTTACCCGAGCCTTATACACTGTTCTATGTTAACTACAGTTTGGCTCACACATCTGTTCATTGAGGTTACAATAGTCTCAATTTCTGTTACTGATCCTCCAGAGTGGACCCCAACAAGTGTCCCCCTGCCCAGTGTCATTGGGGCCAACAGATCGAGACTGAGTTTGGTTCACAAGCAAAGGAAACTTTATATTTTGATCAGAGAATGGAGAGGTGAGAGCATGCACTACCCCGTGGGCTGTGGGCTGGGCTGCTGTGTAGAGATCCTGTCAGAGTCAGTGGGAGGGAGGGAGGCGGCGGAGCTCTCGAGGGCCGGGTTGGCTGTAGCTCAGGCTCTATATCGTGGAGTCTGCACTGGGCCCCAGGAGCTGAGGTGTCGACCCAGCCATTCTGCACTAGGAAATCTGGTCTGAAGTGCCGGGTGTGGAACCTCTGCATGCGGGACCCTAGGAGCACGTGAAATTAGACAAAGCACAAAGGATAAAAAAGGTTAGACTTGACTTTATTGCCCAGATTCTATTTTTATCTCCCAGGGATTTTTAATGGGCTTTGCTGGGGACAAACCCCTCCTCTGCCTTTTGTCCCGTTCCTCATTCTTGGAGTGCTGAGGGTGCAGACCCTTCTTCTGTAACTGCTGAGTGCTGAGTTGGGAGCCCTCATACCCTGGGGCGAGGGTCAGAGCTTCTCCCCAGCAGCCTCCCGGTGACGTTGATTGTCCCCAGGACCCCTGCCTCCCTGCTCGTCCACCTGAGCACCAGCATTGGAAGTGTTATAGATTCTAATGACCTTTAAGGGTCCAGGAAAGAGATGTGCAGAGACGCTGTGGGGGCCGGTTTCACCCCGCCCCACATTTGTTCGGCCACCTTAGGCTGACCGTCTCTGCCAGCCTAGATGCTCTGACCAGTAGTCTGCGCTTTCTTCAATTAGGCCCCTGAATTAACGTACAAACAGCACCAGGTGTCAGAGCCCTGCCCGCTCAACTCCCAGACAGTCCAGGGTCAGTGGTGATCAAGGACCATGATGGCTACTGAGTCAACAGCCTTTTGAAGTAAACAGGAGTCCAGCCGGTCTTATTGGCCACCATCATCACGGTGTCTGTAGGCTTTTCTATGGTGACAGTGTGGTATACTGTTCCCCCGCCAAGATTATTAGCTCCCCTCTGGGTGCAGTAAGTCCTGCAAGCAGTAGTCTACTCTTTTGGGACACACTCTTGTTGTTTTATGAGAGAAACTCCAGGTCAAGTGATGTTCACACGAGTCGTCATGGTGCCCTGTTGCCCCCGGTTATCTCTCTGGATGTTGGAGTTGGAGGGCCTCCTCACTCGAGGTCGGTGTGCCCACGGAGCGAACCCTGCAACTTCAGGGCATGGTTGGTGGTTAGGATCACCACGTGGGGTCCTTTTCCCTTAGGAGGGAGGTGGCCTTTTGGGCTGCTGATTTCCAGGTTTTTAGATACCGCCAGTATCTTGGCCAGATGTGGCAGTGGGCCAAGCCCCTTAGTGACCGTAGTTTATCCTACCTGGATGGCATTCTTGCATTGTTCCATTTCAAGTGGTCCCAGTTTTTGCACTAATTCTCCAATGGCGATTCACCTTTCACCGGGAATGTAAAGGTCAAAGGGTTTAGCTAAATTAGGGAGTTCCAGGGCAAGGGTCTGAATTGACTGCTCTTTCCATTCTTGAAAGGCCACTTCTGGATTCTATTCAAAAGGATCATCATCTTTTCCTTTCAGTGTTTCATATAGAGGCCCAGCTAGTAGACTGTAGTTAGGGATCCAGAAGCAGCAAACCCTGGCCTCCCCAGGAACCCCTAAGCTGTCTTCTAGTTTTAGAAAGGGGTAAGGCTGAAAATGGTTTCTTCCCTTTCCTGGGATGGGCTTCTCTGACCTTCTGTGAGAATGAAGCCCAGGCAGGTCACCGCAGTCTGTGATATTTGAGCTTTTTCTTGGACAACTTCTATCCTTTATTGGCTTGGTAGTTCAGAGGCCTCCTTAGTAGGGCTGGTGATCAGAATGTCGTCTGCATATTGAAGGAGGGTTTCCTTTTCCAGAGGTAGAACTTTTAGGTCTTTAGCTAAGCTTTCCCCAAAGATGGTGTGGGAATTTTTGCACCCTTGGGGCCAGACGGCCCGGAAGTATTGTTTTAGTTGTATGTTGAGTCCTGCCACTCACAAGCCAAAATTTCTTGTGACTCTGGGACTAATGGAATACAAAAGAAGGCATCATTGAAGACTAATACAGAATACCATGTCCTGGTGGTTGGTAGAATGACCAGCAGGGTGTAGGAATTAGGAGCAACTGGAGGTATATCCTCGGTGGCTTCACTGACTGTCCTGACATCCTTTACCAGGTCCCCAGCAGCCCATGGGGCTCTCGTGGTCAGACCAATCCCAGAATATGGAGCTCACCTGGGCAGGTACCCCACCCCCACCCCAGCCCACGGGGCTCTCGTGGTCAGGCCCCTCCCAGGATACAGAGCTACCCTTGCAGGTACCGTGGCAGGGCTGGGCACACAGGAACCGTGCACATAGCCCTCATTGCAGAGCACCCCCAGCTCACCTGTCGCTCAGAGCTGACACAGAGCACCTCAGAGCAGGACTTGAACTAACAAACAGCAGCTGCGACAGGTCTGTGACCCTGGGCATCACTCCGTGAGGCCTCCCTCCACCTGGTCTTCCAGAGACTTCCACTGCACCCGGGGCACCAGGCCTCTGTCTCCAACCACCACCCACCCCTCCTCTCCCTGACTCCTGGGTTCCTCTCATTAGGAGAGGGTTTTCTTGAAGTTGTCTCCCACTCATGGGCCAGATAAAATGATTAGAAAACAAGCCAAAGCTGCAGCCCCTTGTCTATCCTGACTCTCAGGAGCCCACACCTGTTCCTTGGACCTGGCCGGTTCAGCAAGTTCCATTTTCTGCAACTGTGAGCCCCTGAGGGGTGATGATTGGCTGACCTGGGCAGCCTTACCGTGCCGGCCAGCCCTCCCCAGGTGTGCCTGGGTTGAGATCAATATAAATACCACTCCAGGCAGCAAGAGCCCCTGCAGCCGTGCCTGACGCCATTTTCTCTGCCCTGTCAGCAGTCTCGGGGCTGGGCTGGTGGGAGGGAGTGAGAGGCCACGGCTTTGTGGGTGGCCCAGTGTGAGTGGGGCTCTGCTGGACTTTCTGCAGCAGTTGCCAGGCTGCCACCTGCTAAAGAAGAGGATGTGTCACCCATACCTGCTGCTGGAATTTCTCCCTGGGCAGAGGTGAGGAAGGAAAAAAGCAGTGGGGGCAGGGACAGGACGGGTATCTCAGGCAGGGAAATGGAAATCTTCCAGAAGAGCACCCAGGGCCAGGACCATCCTGGCTGGCCTGCAGGCACCAAGTCGGCCGGCATGCTGTCACTCGTGTGGCTCTATGGCCCTTCCTCTAGGCTTTCAAGTCCTTGTATATATTCAGGTGTTTTACCTGGGACGGGTGGGAATAGTTCAGCAGCAACTGGCCTGGGGCTCAGCTCACGTTTACTCACAGATGCCTCGGCACGGTGCCCCAGCTTTGCAATGAGGACGCTTGTTGCGTGGGGGCTGCTGGCTGAATGGGAGACGATTCCCCACCACTGACCAACTTCAGAATTGTTTACAACTGGAGCAAGTGCCCTGATACGGTTTTCCTCTGTGTAACTGGTGGGTTCTGTGTTTTTTTTCTCTTTTTCGTTTTTGGTTCAAGGTAGATTTTATTCCTCTTTTTTGTATTTACAGATATAAGCATGGAAATAATTTATTCATATAAATACATGTATGTGCAGGGAATAATTGTTTTTTCTGTTTTATTTTTTAAATTTTATTTCTTTTTAATTTTGAATTTTATTTTATATTTTTATACAGCAGGTTCTTATTGGTTATCTATTTTATACATATAAATGTATACATGCCAATCCCAGTCTCTCAACTCCTCCCACCACCACCCCCCAACAGCTTTCCCCCCTTGTTGTCCATACGTTTGTTGTCTACATCTGTTGCTCTATTTATGCCTTGCAAAATGGTTAATCTGTACAGTTTTTCTAGGTTCCACATATATGCATGAATATACAAGATTTGTTTTTCTCTTTCTGACTTACTTCACTCTGTATGACAGTCTCTAGATCCATCGACGTCTCTACAAATGACCCAATTTCATTCCTTTTCATGGCTTAGTAATATTCCATTTTATATATGTACCACAGCTTTATGCATTCGTCTGTCTGTGGGCATTTAGGTTGCTTCCATTACCTCGATATTGTAAATAGTGATGCAATGAACATTGCGGTGAATGACTCTTTTTGATTTATGGTTTTGTCTGGGTATATGTCCAGTACTGGGATTGCTGTATCATATGGTAATTCTATTGTTAGTTTCTTAAGAAATTCCATATTGTTCTCCATAATGACTGTATCAATTTATATTCCCAACAATAGTGGAAGAGGGTTCCTTTTCTCCACACCCTTTCCAGCATTTTTTGTTTGTAGATTTTCAATGATGCCTATTCTACCAGGTGTGAGGTGATACCTCATTGTTGAATCCATTTCGTTGAGCAAGGGGTAGCTCTTGTCTATTACATATTTGGCTTATGGAACGGTATCTGTGCTAATTTCAAACTCTGCTTTTATGCAGCACCCCAACTCACCTTCCCCCTTAAGCAGGCATAAGTTGGTTTTCTAAACTTGAGACCCTGTTCTGTTTTGTAATTCAGTTCATGTGTAGCCAAGTTCACATTCCGTGTATTAGTGATACCTTATGATGTTTCTTTTTCTGTGTGACTTATTTCACTTAGAATCATCGTGCCTCAATCCACTCATTATGCTGGTACGGGCCTGGTGACATAGATTTCATTGCTGAGTGGTATTCTGTTGTACATAAGTACCGCAACTTCTTTATCCATTATTTGCTCTCTGGGATATTTAACTTGTGCCGTAGAAGAGATTCCTGTAAAAAGAGCCGTCCCAAATTTTGGGGTTGCTGTGTCTTTTTGATATTAATTTCCCTAAGCTATAGGACCATAAGTGGAAGTGCCCTAGGCTCTGTTGCTTTGTTTTTTAGATGTTTCAGGAAACACCATACACTTCTCCCGAGTGTCTGTTGGCAATTTACATCCCGCCCATCAGCATAACAAGGCTCCCAGTTCTCCATGGCCTGTCCTGCCTTTCTGGATTTTACACTTTATTCTGATGGCCCTTTTGACCGGGGGGAAGTGAGACTTCATTGTAGTGCAGATTTCCTTTGCAAGCTTGCTTGGTTGGCCAAAAAGGGCGTATGCGTTTTTTCCTGAATATATTCAGGAAAAAACGCATATGCCCTTTTGGCAAAGTGCATCATTGTGGACGTTCTGCCTCTTTTCCTATGCTTTCAATGCAATTCCAGTCTACCTCCTGAAATCGGTATCCTGCAATTCTGCCCCGCTTTCAAGTCCTCTTGGCAGCCTTACTTCAGTCTATTTTTGGACGATAGCTGTCATTTATAACTCTGCAGGTTTGTGAATTACAGAGCCCCTGAGCTCCTTTCTTCAACTCACTTTCTTGTGAGCTGGCCGCAACACCGCAGGATGGCTTCAGGCCCTAATCTGTTTCCGGCACGGCACGCTGAGCCTTTGGTTAATTCCTCTTCCTAGTGGGAAATGAGAGTTAAATTTGCCCGTTCAGACACCTCCAGCTAGTCTCTCATTGGTTCTCGCTATTCCTGTTCATCTTCCGCAGAAATTGCAAACTGGGCCAAACAGGAGGTTAAAGGCGCTGACTCTCCAAGTCGGGAGAGTGTTAGTAAAGCGTCTGGAATGTTGCACCCGAGTACCAGGGGAGGAAAACTGAGACATATTTGAACACGTCTCCCCATTCACACGGTTGATCATACTCTGGGTTCCACATGCATGTTTTAGCTGAAGGAAGAATACCTTAAACCTGGAGAGTTGAGACCCGTGGAATGGGTACCATGCAATATGACTTCAAAGGGTCTTCATTTGCTCACCGAACCTCTCCAATCCTATCACTGCTGCGTTTATGCCCCTGTACACACGCTTGATTCTCTTTCGGAGACATAGCAATCCATAGGTTTTAAGATACTTACTAGTCAGGTACATTCTTAGGCGTTTAATATGGGGTGTTGAGTCCATTTCGTTGAGCAAGGAGTAGCTCTTGTCTATTCCATATTTGGCTTAAGGAACTTTATCTGTGCTCATTTCAATCTCTGGTTTTATGCAGCACCCCAACTCACCTTTCCCCTTAAGCAAGCATAAGTTGGTTTTCTAAATTTGAGACCCTGTTCTGTTCTGTAATTCAGTTCCTGTGTAGCCAAGTTTACATTCCGTGTATTACTGATATCTTATGATGTTTCTTTTTCTGTGTGACTTATTTCAGTTAGAATCATCGTACCTGAATCCACTCATTATGCTGCTACGGGCCTGATGACATAGATTTCATTGCTGATTGATACTGCATTGTACGTAAGTACCACAACTTCTTTATCCATTTTTCACTTTCTGCGATATTGAACTTGTACGGTAAACGAGGTTCTTGTAAACAGAGGCGTCCCAAACTTTGGGGTGGCTGTGTCTTTTTGATTTTAATTTCCCTAAGCTATAGGACCATAAGTGGAAGTGCCCTAGGCTCTGTTGCTTTGTTTTTTAGATGTTTCAGGAAACACCATACACTTCTCCCGAGTGTCTGTTGGCAATTTACATCCCGCCCATCAGCATAACAAGGCTCCCAGTTCTCCATGGCCTGTCCTGCCTTTCTGGATTTTACACTTTTTTCAGATGGCCCTTTTGACCGGGGGGAAGTGAGACTTCATTGTAGTGCAGATTTCCTTTGCAAGCTTGCTTGGTTGGCCAAAAAGGGCGTATGCGTTTTTTCCTGAATATATTCAGGAAAAAACGCATACGCCCTTTTTGGCCAAGTGCATCATTGTGGACGTTCTGCCTCTTTTCCTATGCTTTCAATGCAATTCCAGTCTACCTCCTGAAATCGGTTTCCTGCAATTCTGCCCTGCTTTCAATGCCTCTTCATAGCCTTACCTCAATATATTTTTTAAAAATAGTTGGCCTTTATAACTCTGCAGGTTTTTGAATTGCAGTGGCCCTTAGCTCCATTTTTAGCTCTTATTTTTGTGGTCTTGCCCCGTAACCACAGGATTCCTTGAAGCCCTATTTTTCTTCTGGGGCACCTTGCTGTGCCTTTGGTTAATTCTTCTTACTGATGTGATATTAGAGTGACATGTGCCCATTGAAACCGCTACAGCCAGTTTCTCACTGGTTCCCCCTATTCCCATTCATCCTCTGCACTAACTGCAGACTGTGCGATACCAGAACTTAAAGGCATTGACTCCATGTGGGGATGTTGTTAGTAAAGCGGCTGGAATGTCGATCCGGAGCCCCAGGAGAGGAAAAATGAGGTGCGTTTTAGAAACCTTTCCCGATCATATGGTATACCAGTCGCTGGGTTTCCCAAGCATGGTTTAGCTGTAGGAAGATTCCCTTCAACCTGGAGTGTTGGGACCCTTGGACTGAGTAGCATGAAGTATTGCATTAAACTTTCGGCAGTTGCTCACCAAAGCTCACCAATCCTGTCAGCCCCAAGTGTCCAGCCTTATGTCTTATCCAGCTGTGGGTTTATATGTGGTCAATCCAGGTTGCATCACAGCCCCTGAGCGAATTTTGTAAGAATTTTTCTCTCTTTCATTGTTTCAGCGTTTTGTTTTTAAAATTTATTTCTATAATGGGGTTTAGCTCCTTTTCACTGCTGTGTTTGTGCCGCTCTGCACACACTTGATTCCCTTATGGAGATATATCAATACATGGGTTTTAAGATTCTTATTCCTCAGATATATTTCTCTGCGGTGTATAGGGTGTGTTGAGGCCTGTTCATTGAGCAAGGTGTAGATCTTGTCTAATACCTATTTGGTTTATTGAACGGTATCTGTGCTAATTTCAAACTCTGGTTTTATGCATCACCCCACCTCTCCTTTCCCCTTAAGCTGACATAAGTGTGTTTTCTAAATGTGAGACACTGTTCTGTTCTGTAATTCATTTCTTGTGCAGCCATATTACCCTCCCTCTATAAGTGATATCTTATGATATGTTTCTTTTTCTGTTTGACTTATTTCAAGTAGTATTATCTGACCTAAATCCAATCTTTATCCTTCTACTAGCCTTATTACATTGATTTCATGTTGAAGAGATATTCCATTGTACATAAGTACCACATCTTCTTTATCCATGTTCTCTTTCCTGGGATATTTAAGGTGTACTGAAGTTGAGGTTCTTGTAAACAGAGTAGCCCTAAACTGTGGGTGTGCTTGTGTCTTGTTGATTTTTAGACTTCCTAGATATACTCCCATGATTTGGAAGTGTCCTATGCTCTGTAGCTCTGTTTTTTAGATGATTTAGGAACCACCATACACTTCTCCAGAGTGTCTCTCGGCAGTTCACACACTTGCCCCTCAGCGTATAAAGGCTCCCTGTTCTCCATGGCCTGTCATGCTTTCTGGTTTTTACAAAAAAGTTTTTAGGATGGCCCTTTTGACCGGTGGGTGAAGTGAGACTTCTTTGTTGTGCACATTTT
>NW_022983415.1:0-20000 GCF_011762595.2 Tursiops truncatus
CTGGCTGGGATGGAGCAATCCTGGGACCGGGCAAGGGAACCTGTCACTTAGTTGTTCCTTGCAGCCGCTAAGATGGTGAGAGCATGATTCTCTGTCCGGGTTATTAGTGTCCCATGGCTGCTGTACCAAAGTGCCACAAACTGATGGCTTTAACAACAGAAAGTCACAGTCTGGAGGCCAGATGTCCAGAACCAAGGTGTCAGGAGAGCTGAGCTCCTCTAGAGGCTCAGGGGAGAATCTGTCCACGCCTCTCTCCTAGCTCCTGGTGGCCGCCAGCATTCCTTGACTTTTAGCCACATCACTCCAATCTCTGCCCCATCTTCTTGTTGCCTCCTTCTCTGTGTCTGCCCCCAAATCCTTCCACCTTTCTCTTATAAAAGATACGTGTGATTGCATTTAGAACCCACGGCGATAATCCAGGATAAGTGCCTCGTCTCAAGACCCTTAACTTAATCATCCTTTTTGCCAGATAAAGTAGCATTCACACACTCCGGGGATTAGGAGATGGGGTATGTACATGGAAGGCCTCTCCCCGCTCCTCGGTTCACTGCTCTGCAGCAGCGCCCCCCTCCCACCGCCACACAGCTCCACCCTCCTTCTCTCCTGTCTCACCCATTTCTAACCTCACAGTGGGTGAAGGGGCTCAACAGCTGTGAACCAACGCTTGTTGGCCTTCCTCGCACAGGCAGTGACCTGGCAGCTGCCTATGGAATTTCCACCTCTGTTGTGTCTTGGTTCTGAGTCCAAATGAAGCTTCTGTGTTAACCTCCTGTTACCCACGTAACGTAAATGTTAAGCAGAGACAATGTGGTTACAAGGGAAGGAGTGGTCGCCTCCGTTAAAGAGGGTCAGGGAGGCATAAAAAGGAACACATGCAGTGTCTGGATCTTGAGTTAATAGGAAGTAGTTCTTGGGGGCAAGGTGGGGTGGGGCAGGGGCTGTGTCAGTGTCCTGTGGCTGCCATTCACAACCACCACTAACCTGGTGGCTTAGAATAACATACATTTATTCTCCATGGTTCTGGGGTCCAGAAATCTGAAACCACTTTCACTGGGACAGAGTCAACGTATCTGCTGGGCTGGTTCTTTCTGCTCTGGGGGCATATGTTTTCTGGTCTTTTCCCACTTAGAGGCCGCCCACGTGCCTTGGCTTGTGGCCCCTTCCTCAATCTTCAAAGCCAACAGGGTAGCACCTTCTCTCCTCTCTGAACTCTCTGAACTGCTGCGTCCCTTTTATAAGGACCCTGCGATTCCACTGGGTCCATCTGGATTGGGTAGGGTAATTCAGAATAATCTCCCCATCTCAAGATCCTAACTTAATCACACCTGCAACATCTCTTCTGTCCTATAGGTAACATTCACAGGTCCTGGAGATTAGGACATAGACATCTTTGTGAGGGCAGGGGGTGCTGGTTAGGGACATTCCAGGTAGTAATAGCATTTCCTAAGACTAAAATGCATAAGAAAGTGGGATATATTTGGAAAATAGCAAGTAGTCCAGGTGGCTGGTGGCATCATGGGGGAGCAGTGAGTATTGGCAGAGGGGCTAAGAGGTAGGCAGGACCAGATCAGACTCTGCCTGGTATACTCAACTTCTATAATGAGTGTATTAGTTTTGCTTGGGCCGCCATGACAAAGTCCTACAAACCAGGCAGCATAAACAACAGAAATGTGTTGTCTCACAATTCTAGAAGTAGGAAGTCCAAGATCAAGGTGTCAACAGAGTTGGTTTCTTCTGCGGCCTCTCTCATTGGCTTGTGGAGGGCCCTCTTCTCACTGTGACCTCACGTGGCCTTTCTTCTGTGTGTGTCTGTGCCTTAATCTCTTCTTATAAGATTGGGTTAGGACTCACCCACATGACCTCATTTAATCTTAAAGGCCCCATTTCCAAATGCAGTCACATTCTGAGGTATTGGAGGTTAGGATTTCGATACATGAATTTTGGAGGGGACACAATTCAGCCCATAACAGTAATTTAAAATGAAGGTCCTAGAACAAGAAACATCCATGGTTCAGGTACTAATTCTTCCTCTTACTAATGGTGTGGCTTGGGGCAAGTTGCTTAACCTCTCTGGGCCTCATCTGAAAACTAGAGATAACAGTAGTATCCACCTCACTGGGCCGCTGTAAGGATTAAATCCATCCATTTATTGAGTGGATAATTACTGATGGCAGCCATGTTCCAGACACTTCTGTAGGTGCTGGGGATACAATAGTGAAGAGACAAAACACCTGTCACCATGGAATGTTTATTATAGTGAGACGTTTTATGCTGTATTGGTAAACAATATAAAACAACGTGAAAATTCACTTATAAAGTATATTGGACTGGAATAAGCACTATGGAGAAAATTCGAGCAGGAGGGGTGGCCAGGAAACATCTATGGGAAGGTACTGCAGCTTGATACAGTGTTGTCAGGGAAGGCCCTGGTGGTAAGGTGATAATTGAGGAAAAATGTGAAACCATGAGGGAACGAGACATCCAGAGAGCTGGAGGAAGAGCACACTGAGCAGATGGAACAGCCAGTGCAAAGGCCCTGGGGTAGGAGTATGTTTGATCTGTTTGAGGAACAGCAAGTAGGCCAGTGAGGCCAGGGGAATAAGTGAATGAAGAACGGCAGGAGCTGGGATTGAAGGGTTGAGGATGGAGGGCGAGGAAACAGCAGATCATGGACAGCTCCATAGGCCATTCTAAGGGCCTCGGGCTTTTTCTTTGGGGGAGATGACAACCCTCTGGGGATTGGGGGTCGAAGAGAAACAGTGTCTGAGCTCCATTTTAAAAGGGTCATTTGACTGCTGTGTTAAAACAGCCTGTACGAGGTCAAGGTAGGAGCTGGGAAACTAGTTGGGAGGTTTTTACAGTCATGCACACGCTGTGTGGACTCTTTGTCTCTTGGTAAGGAAGCGTTCCAAGCCCAAGGCTCACTCTTGTGTAGCCTAGTGGAGGTTGAAAGGTTCCATGCAAGGGACCACCTTTCCCAGCACCATCATCATCACCATGACCACCACCACCACCATCACCATCACCACCATGACCACCACTGCCATCATCATCACCATTACCACCACCATCATCAACAACATCATCGTCATCATCACCAATACCATTTACTGAGCACCTATTATAGGCCAGGCACAGTGCTAACTACATTGCCCACATTATCTCCTTTAATAAGAATTCAAGAGTTAATTGAGAAAGAAAGAGGGCTTCTCCTTCCTTTGCCTCTGCTCACATCAGAAACCCAGGTGGGTGCAGAGACTGCAGGCTGGGACGGGCAGTGGAAACAGGTCATGAAAGAAATACCACATCCACCTTTATTCCCTCTTTCACAGTTTTTTTTGTTTGTTTGTTTTGTTTTTGTTTTTTTTTTGTGGTACGTGGGCCTCTCACTGTTATGGCCTCTCCCGTTGCGGAGCACAGGCCCCGGACGCACAGGCTTAGCGGCTATGGCTCACGGGCCCAGCCGCTCTGCGGCATGTGGGATCTTCCTGGACCGGGGCACGAACCCGTGTCCCCTGCATTGGCAGGCGGACTCTCAACCACTGTGCCACCAGGGAAGCCCCTCTTTCACAGTTTTAATGACCAAACTCTCGTGGGGGTCAAGAGGATTGGCATTAACCTTGTTTTAATTTGTATGTTTCCAAAAGAAATACAATTACATGATAGTGATCACTTCTCTGAAGTATCGAAAATAACAGCTAAAATGGAAAGGCAGCCCAACACATTCACACACTGTCTGCTGTTTTTCCTAAGTCCCATGGGGAGGGGGGAGCAATATAAGGGAATAAAGGGTGACAGACAGTAAGGGGGTGCAGTTTAACTAAGGTCATCAGGAAAGGCCTCTCTGAGCAGGTCAAGTATGAACAGAGATCTCCTCAAAGTTAGTAATTGAGCCTTGCAGACACCTAAAGGGAAACTCCCCCAGGCAGAGGCAATAACTGAGGCAAGAGCCTGCCTGGCATGTTCTAGAACAGTGCTGCCCAAAGACATACAATTCAAGCCACCTATGTAATTTGAAATTTTCTAGTAGCCACGCTGAAAGAGTAAAAAGGAAACAAGTAAAGTTACTCTTAGTAATATATCGTGTTCGGCTCCATATACTCAAAGCATTATCATTCCAGCATGTAATCACTATATAAAACGCGTTGATGGGGTATTTTCAATTTCTTTCTTTTCACAGTAAGTCTTTGAAGTTGTCAGTGTGTATTGTACACTTACAGCACATCTCAGTTCAGACTGGCTACGTTTCAAGGGCTCTATGACTGCATGAGGCTAGGGGCTACCATGTCAGACAGTGCAGTTCTAGAAAGAGCAAGGAGGCGTGTGTGCCTGGCGTGAACAAACAGGGTAGAGGTGAGAGACATGAAGTCAGGAGTAGGAAGGAGCCTGGCCCACAGTGGGGGTTAGTTTAGCTGTTGGATTCCCAGCGCAGTCAGTGGGGAACTATCGTAGGGTCTACTCAGAGGGCTGACGATTCGATTTCTACTTCCAATGCTCACTTCGGCTGCCGTGTGGATAACAGATTGAAGGAGGTGTCCCAGGCATCCTCAGAGAGCCACTCTGAGGTGAGTCTTTCACTAATAAGAGTAGCAACAGTAGTGGTTGTTGTAGTAACACAGCACCAATAATAATAATTAAGGTTTTAGAGGTTACCAGCCACTTTCACACTCATCACCCTATTGGGTCAATGTCCCCATCTTCCAGATAAAAAAAACTGGGGCTCAGAGAGGCAGTAATTGGCCCCATATACCACAGTTAGTGTCAGAACAAGGTCTAGCTGTGTTCCTTTGTACCACAATTCCCCCTCACCCCCTCCTGAATCCCTAGCTGGAGGCAGAGGGGCCCCAGGTGAGGCAATGGCCATGCCTCATTTGTCTGCATTGCATCCTTTCATCCGGGAGCCATAAGCTTTGAAATGCTCTGTTTGCTAAGATGGCCAATCATGGGCCCTGGAACCAGATCTCTGCAAACCAGCACTACTGCAGGGACCTTGGGCTGTCTCATCAATCCAGGGGTGGCAGATATTCAAAAACCATCAAGCATGGAAACAGCTCCCACATATTCTTCTCTCTTCTGTCCAGAAAAGCGTAGGAAGCTCACCCTGGGCACATGGCACAAAGGGAGAGGCACGCACGCACGGGCTTGAGATCAGATCACCCCTTTGACTACTGTGACATCCTTGGAAAGTCATTTAGCTTCCCTAAGCTGCGTTTGCTCATTTGCACAATAAAACAAGTAACCTTCACCTTGCTCTGCAAGAAGGATAGCTTAGTAATGCGCACGGTGCCGGGCACACAGAAGGTGCTTGGTGAGCTGTAATTTCCTTCCTTGCCTCCCTCCCTTTATGAAGGCAGATTTCAATACATTCTGTAACAACACAAATTATAAATTGAGTTCTAGAAAGATGATAAATGGTTTGATAGAAATTTGGTTCCTTCACAAGCCCCCCCCACCCCGCCCCAGGTGATAAACACATGGTAACTTAAGGCCATTATGTGACTTGCTGGAGAAAATTCTAGGCAGGTTTCTCAATCTCAGCGCTACTGGTATTTGGGGCCAGATGATCCTGTGTTCTGGGGGTGATCCTGTGCACTGTACGATGTTGAGCAGTGTCCCTGACGTCTACTTACAACGGCCAGTAGCATCTCTTTTCCATTGTGATAATTGAAAGTGGCGCAAAAATGTCCCCTGGGCAGAATCACCCCTGGTTGAGAACCACCGCCATAACTGGGTGTTTTGGAATAAGCGCTGGCTCAAGATTCAAATCCACTTAGCTCCATCTCTTACTTGCTGTGTGATTTGGGGCAAGCCCCTCTCCCTCTCTCTCTCTCCCTCTCTCTTTCTCTCTCTCCCAGTCTCAACCTCCCGCTCGCACCCCTCCCGTTCCCTTCCTCATTTACCCACCTCCGATTCTCACCAAAAGCCTACGGGATTATTATCCATTTTACAGATGAAGAATCGAGGCACAGAGAGAGACAAGGGGCTCACCCAGGGCTACACAGCCAGTAACAGGCAAGCCAGGTTTCAAATCAGGGCAGTTCAGCTTCCTAATCCACACTCTTCACCACACTGTGCTCCCTGCCTCTGAAATGCACACGAGACGGTGAGCTAGGAGATTTCAATGAGACGTACCACCTACCAGGTCTGAACCGGGCCTGGCACACAGTCAATGCTCAATAAGCACTAGTTGCCTCCTCACTAAACTGATTTCAATCAAGAAGATTCTTAGGGTTCCACATGCCATGGTTGCATCTCAAAGTGTTTGCACTGAAATAGGAAAGAGCTTAAAATCTCCTGGCAATTGTTTTCTTGTGTTAAGATATTACACCTGGAGGTGTTTGACTCAGTATTAGGGGAAGGAGCCCTGAAACAGCAAGGGACAACTCAAACGCTGATGCCCACATACTCAGAAGAGGCAGGAGCAACGGGTCTTCAAACCGTCTCTTGGCTTTGAGTCGAGATCTTTCTAAGGCACCAGTGTCTGCATGAATAGAGTATCTTTTGGAATCTGCATTAGTTTCCTATTGCTGTTGTAATAAATTATCACAATCTCAGTGAATGAAAACAACACTAGTTTATTAACTTACAAGTCTGAGCCCCAAAGTCTAAAATGAGTCTGCAGAGCACCTTTCCTTCTGGAAGCTCTGGGGGAGAATTTATTTCTTGCCTTTTCCAGCCTCTCAAGGCCGCCTGCATTCCTTTCCTCACAGTCTCTTTCTCCACCTTCAAACCTCTACTTCTTCTCATAACATCTCTTTTTCTGACTTTGACCCTCTTGCCTCCCTCTTTTAAGGACTCTTATTTTAAGGACATTGAGCTCACCTTGACCAGGCAGGATAATTTCCCCATCTCAAGGTTCTTAATTCCATCTGCAAAGTCCCTTGGCCATTTAAGGTACCATTTTCACAGGTTCTGGGGATTAGGATGTGGGCTTCTTTGGGGGGATATCATTCCCCCTATCACAGCATCCTTTATGCTCCAAGTTTGCATGAGGGGAAGAAAACAACGGGAATATGAAATGGCATTTCCTCTATATTATGTTTCCCATGGGCAGCTTCATGTAGTCAGAAAACTATGGGCTTCATCCTCTTCCAGCCTTGGGCCTGAAGGCCGGGACCCCACTTACCAGCTGTGTGACCTTGGTCAGGTTAGCTCAGCTCTCTGATTCGGTCCTGTCTGTAATATGAGGATATGTATATGTAATATGAGGATAATGCATACAAGAAAGCTATGGTCTGAGTGTAAAAGGAATCTCTGCTAAGTGCCTAATAAAATTCCAACTCACAGGGCTTCCCTGGTGGCGCAGTGGTTGAGAGTCCGCCTGCTGATGCAGGGGACACGGGTTCGTGCCCCGGTCTGGGAAGATCCCCCATGCCGCGGAGCGGCTGGGCCCATGAGCCATGGCCGCTGAGCCTGCGCGTCCGGAGCCTGTGCTCCGCAGCGGGAGAGGTCACAACAGTGAGAGGCACGCGTACCGCAAAAGAAAAAAAAAAAAAAAAAAAGGGGGCCTGCAGGGGCTTTCTTTATAAGGAAACTCATGCATGCACTTTAGCGCATGGATTTTCTGAAACTTATGTTGGTGGCTTACAGTACATTTTTTGTTCTTTTATCTGTTCTCAGTTATGTTCCCAATTAATTCATTCAACAAAATATTTTGAACACATACGATATACCGGGTACTGTGTTCCATACTGAGGATGCAGAAATGGAGACATTTTCCATCTCTGTGGAGTTCATCATCTAATTAAGATAGACAATCAAATAATTCTAGCCTAAAATAATTATACATAATTATAAATTAATTATAAATAATTATAAATTAGGTTGTAAATAAGTATAACCTAAAAAACTGAAAACATAACCTGGGAAGCGCAAATTCCGTGGGCTCGGCTGTCACGAACAATAGGGGGAGTGGGATGAGTAAGGTTGGTAGGAAAGTGCATTTGTTAATTTAAAAGTATTTATCAAGCACTCCTTATGGTGACCCAGCACCCAAGACACACCAGTGAATGACACAGGGACGTGGTCCTTGCTCTTGGACCTTCCGTCTTGGAGAGGAGGGAGGGGAGGGGGAGTGTTCAGACCCCAAGCTGCCCCCCCCAACAAATACATATTTATAGAACCCTGACCAGTAAACTAATGAATACTTTATAATGAGTGACATGAACTAAGAAGGAATAAATAGAGTAAGAGAAGGGCTGCTTTAGTGAGGGCAGACAGGAAGGGCCTCTGTGAGCATTGAAGGCAAGACTTGGATGCTAAGAAGGAATCAGCCCTGTGAGGATCTAGGGAAAGGATGTGCAAAGGTCCTGTGGCAGAAACTTGCTTGAAAGGTTCAGAGAAGGCTAGAGTGTTGTTAGGAAGGGAAAGAGGTAACGTTAGAGTTGAAGTTGGAGGAATAGCAAGGACCAGGTGACGGAGCAGCTCATAACTCTTTGGTAAGGAGTTAGGATTTTATTTTCAATGCAGTGGGAAGCTATTGGAAGTTGGAAGCAGAGGAGGAATTTGATCCAGCCTCAGAATGCAAGAGATGTGGCTATATTTCAATCCTTCATTCAGCAAATCATTATTAATTACCTACTGTGTGTCTGGCTCCACCCTAGGCCCAGGGGATGCAAAGATGAGTAAGACTCACCTAGTAGAGAAACAGCCAGTTTCATTCATTCATTCATCCATTTACCAATGTTTACTGAGCTCTCATACCCTGAGCCTAACACTGTTCTAGAAATTAGGGCAGAGCATGGAGCAAAACAGACAATATATCTGCCCTCAAGGAGTTGACGTTCTGTTGGAGGAGGGTTATAGTGAAAACATAAAAATATAAATAAATTAAATTTAAAAAACATAAATATCATATAAAAATATAAGATAGTGATGAGAGGAAGGAGAATGGTGGAGGGGGTGCTGAGATGGGGACGGGGCACGGAAGTCCTCCCTGGGGAGGTGATAACAGAGCAAAGATCTGAGAGACGGGAGGGAGGCCGCCGTACGGGTATCTGGAAACAAGCAGTCCAGGTAGAGGGAACAGCCGGTGCACAGGCCCTGCGTGTAATTCCGTGCTCGAGAGGGAAGCTCCCAAGGTGCTGATCCAGGTACGGAGATGCACCAGTGAGTGACACAGAGACATGGTCTTTGCACATGCCAGCCTCAGGGAGGACCTCCTGAGGAAGATGTAATGCCAAAGCTGTGGCCTGAGAGGTGATCAAGACTCAGATCTGAGCTCTATCGAACAGCTGGACTCTTACTTTCACAAGGAGTGAGCTCCCCATCACTTGAGGTATACAAGGAACAGTGTTGATGGGACTCCATAGAAAGGAGCTGGAGTCTGACCTGGAGTCCAGCCCTGGCTGAGAAGGGTACTGATCCATCGATTGTCTCCACCTTCCCCCAACACCCCCTCCCCGCCCCCGTCTAGGCCAGGCCTGTCCCTTCATCCCTCATGGGTCCATGGGGGCGACAGGTGGTGTCCCCCAGTGTGCAGGGGTCTCTGGGCACACAGAGGAAGGTGCCAGCGGTGAATTTTAAAAGGTGAGAAAGAGTTTTCAGGCAGACAGTTGGGAAAAGGAAGGGGAAGGGGATCCCCACAAGGAACCACCAGATGCAGGCCAGGTGCGTTCGGGCACTGCAGGTTGTCCTCCTTGGCTGCTGTCTTACTGGCTTTGCCCTTTCCAACAAGGCAGCAGCTTCACTGGCAGGAGAACCCAGGCTGTGGATTCAGGCCAAATGATCAGCTGTGGTCCCGCCCAGCAGGAAGGTTTCTGCTCCCCCAGGAGCCAGGGCTGAGCAGACCCCTATTGGGTTTAGGCTTTTGATGTGGAAATGGTTCAGCTGTGCCGAGGCTGGCATGTCACAGCCAACCCAGGATGAAAACGCAGCTGGGGCGGCTACCTGCAAAGGCAGCACTCCCCGACTTCCAGGGGTAGCTTTTTTCTCAGCCTTAACATCTGCTGCAGCCGTAGGAGCTGTGGGCTGCGAGGATTTGAGGAAGACACCTAGAAAAAAAGAATAAGCTCACCTCTCCACTGAGGGAAACTCCCAAGGAAAATCAGGAAAAACCCCAAGGCCTTCCTAGGTCACACGCACACGGAGCACTTCAACTTGGCCTCACGGGATCTATCGCAGCATCCTCGGGTCTCCTGTTTTAATCATCTGAACGTGGGCTCCCTTCTCTGTGCTCCCCGACTCAGCCTTATAGCTGGTGTGTCAGGAAGACCACGTGTCAAATCCTACCTCTGCCACGTATTAGGTAAATGACCTTGGGCAAGTCACCTCCCCTTTTCGTGCCTCAGTTTCCTCATCTGTAAGTTGGGGATAATACTGCTGACCTAGTAAGAGTCTTAGGCAATTAGAATTAATTACTATGACCCTGCACAGGCCGCCACACCGTGGGTGGGCAACACAGGGTAGGTATTATTATTTAAGCTGTTCACCTTGACTGAGTGGATTCCATGGAAGGTCCAGTAGACCTGGGTTAGAATCTCACTTCTGCCACTGCCTTACCAGCTGTGGGACCTCAGCTGAGAGTTTTTACCTTGGGCCCGATTCCCTCATCAGTAGTTTGCCTGGGCTAGTCTCAGCTTGCCCCGGATATCCTGACGTCATTATCAAGAGCAGCCCCTGTGTCTCTGAAAACACATCATACAGTCTCTTCACCCATCAGTCAGTTGGGTATGACACGGCCACCCTCAAGGACTCCTGGGAGGATGAACAAAGAAGAAGCAAAGGAAAACTCCTGATGAACCAAAAAGGCCCACCCGCCATATGCCAGACTCACATTTACAGAAACATCAGTCTGAGAGCCAAAAACAAGCAACAATTTAAATTCTACCACAGCCAGGCACTAGGGCACCATTCTCAGCAGGCGGCAGGATTTGTTGAAAACTTCATTCTCCACCTTTCTTGGTCTCAGCATCGCTCATGTATTGAGTTGCCACGAAGCCCAGCTCCTGCCCGCTCTAGGCTCACATTTGAAACCCTTTCCATTGTCTCTTCTCGTTCTTCTCAGTTCTTCCTTATGTAGATCAATTCGGCCTGTCCAAAAATATTTACAACTTGAATTTTCTCTTTCCCCGCAGCTCATAAACACAATAAACGCTGCTAAGCGATCAGGAAATAGGTTGAGATACCACTGGGGTGACCAACCACTCCAGGGTTTCTGAGATACAGGATGTTCTGTATGTAAAGCTGGGACAAGCTGGTCACCCCAGATGCCCCAGGAGTCTAGACTATAAATGAATTTTTGTTTAGAAAAGGGCAAATTGGTGTCGGCTTCAGTCTTGGACAACACATAACTTTGAAAAACCAGGATGGGTTTCCCCAGAAAGAGACTAAGACAAGGACTCAAGGAACCCATTTATTTAGGAGATGATCCCAGGAAACACCTGGAAATGGGCACCTGAGGTGGGGAAAGGAAGGCAGCAGAAGGGAGGTGCACTGTGCAGTAAATTACTGCCACGGGCAACCAGAGCAGAATCGTGCTGGAAAGTCTGAAAAGCTGTAGGAAATACACATCTCAGAGTCATTCCCTGCGAAGTATTTATAGCATCTCCCTGCAGGCAGGCTGGGGAAAAACTGGTGTCAGCTCCCCAGCCCTCTGGTGATGGAAAGCCAGACAAAGTCTTGTGCCTGGGATGTGGCCGGGAGGTGGGTGAGGGGCCAGCTGCACTGAGGTGGGAGGGGGCACCTGGAACAAAGCGGGGTCACCAACCACATCTGCTTCAGCATTCTGGGATCTTGAGCCAGACAGCACCATGAACCCACAGGGTCTGAGATGCCATCTAGCCCAGGGACCACGACTCCATCAGAGCTGTATTCCCAGTGCCCGGCACAGCCTCAGCTCAGAGCAAGAACTCAGTCATTTGTGTTCACTGAACGAATATACAGGTCCACTCTGCTGAGACCCAGGCTGAGGGTATGACTGCCTGGACTTGCAGGTGCCAGGCTGTGTCCCCAGGGCCCTTGACTCTGTTCCAGGCTGCCTTATAACTCAGCATCCGTACTAAAGACCCTTCCTTCTCCCGTCGCCCTCGCTTGTCTGTTTCGACAGCCCCTCTAGTGCTCATCCAAATAAGGAAGGATGTTAAATTGTGCCCATGAGAACTGACTCCTGAGACCTCTGACCTCTGGCTTTATTGAAATGTAAACTCCTGATCAAGCTTTGTCACATCCTCTGAGGTGCTGAACCTACCAAACAGAACACGTCCTGATAGACTTGAATGTGTTTTCCTACCTGCACTCATTAGAGTGGGGCAGCTCCTCATTTTTCATTAGAATTAGCAGAGTCCGTTTGGCCTTATGTGGCCCATTTGCTCCTGCGCTGCTTTGAAAACATCCCCTCCCCCAGAAACTCCAGTACAGAGACCTTCAGACCGAAGAATTTGACCTAAAAGTCCAGATTAAAGAAATACCACTAGACTACAGTCTTCATCAAAACATACTAACTGGTGGTCAAGAGGGGACTCACTTTGTGTTTCAGTGGAGCGCAGTTCCGAAAAGAGTCTAAGTCTCTTGATGGATCGTATGCAAATTCAGGTTAGAATCACAGAAGATGGTTGTTAATGATGCTGAAGGGCACAAAATACTTTTACGCAAACATTTTTCCAACTTTTTCTCAAGTTCCCAATGATCGTGTCCTAACCAGCACCCCTGTCCGCCTCCACACTCTCCCTCCACAGACACAGGCTCCACTCTGCATCCAGGACTGCTTTCCCATCACAAATCTCATCGTGGCTCTCTCCTGCTAAAGCCTTTCAGCTGGCCACCGCATCTCCCACCTGCAAACTCCAACCCCCCTAGCGTAGCAACCTAGACTCCAAGATCCACCCAGCGGACCCTCCAGACGATGCCTCTGCTGTCCTATCTCCCCCGTCCAAGCTGGGTTCCCACCAAACAGCACCCTCTAGACCCACCCCCGTGCTCTGCCCCATGCTGGCCCCCGGGCCCGGCTAGCCCTCCATCCACCAGCCACAGAGTGAATTTCCACCTCACACTTAAAAGGCTTAACTGTCTGTCATCATGTCCTGTTCATTCGTCCACTCCACAAACATCTATTGAGCGTAAATGACTATTAAGGAACACAGCTGCTATGGGGAAGGCAACGGTGAGCAAAAGAAACAAGATACCTGCCCTCAAAGAACGCAACAAACAACAGAGAATAAAGAAATTAAAAGATAGTGACACCATCCGTGGAAGGAATAGGTGGTGGTGACGGCATCTCCTCCTTCTGTCTAATTAAATTCACGCCAAGTCTCAATTCCCCTCCTGGAGGAACCTCCCTTCCCTTTCCTTAGGAGACATGCTCCATGCGGGTGAGACCACCGGCTGGGGTCAGGACCTCTGCCGCTTAGCTGCTTGGGCTGTGATTAGGCTGGGAGGAAGGGGAGAAAGATGCCATCACAAATATATTATCACCTTCTGGAAGCCCAAGCCCATGATAAGTAAATTGCCCACATCCCTTGTGCCCTGAAGTATGTCCAAAGCTGGGGACATTCCCAGCAGTGGGAATAGTCAGCATAGGCAGGAGCTACGGATTCCCAAGGACGGTGACTAGAGCAGACAGGCTAGCTTGGAAACCCTAAGACATGGAGAATCTCACTTCATCAATCTGGCCTCAGTCTCCACACCTGGAAGATGGGGATGGGGCTGGACACTTGGTGTCTGATTTTGCAGCATCTCTGGATACAAAAGGAGCAAACTGTCTTTGCTCTTTCAGTTCAGGCCAAGGACTCCTGCTGACTTGTAATTCCTCCTTATCTATGACTGGCAATGTCTGATGCTGTATCCCTATGGAGTTTATCACCCCCTTTCTGAAATAATTTAAAACTCCACAAAGGGGAAGCTTTTCCAGAGTCTGACACATAGGAAGTACTCAATGCATGAATTATTTTTATTGTTAAAATTGCTCTGAAGAGGTGTGGTCCAGGAGAACGTTAATCTTGTGATGGGTTTGGCCTTCTTTTTTTTTTTTTTTTTTTGCAGTACGCGGGCCTCTCACTGCTGTGGCCTCTCCCGTTGCGGAGCACAGGCTCCGGACGCGCAGGCTCAGCGGCCATGGCTCACGGGCCCAGCCGCTCCGCGGCATGTGGGATCCTCCCGGACCGGGGCACGAACCTGTGTCCCCTGCATCGGCAGGTGGACTCTCAACCACTGCGCCACCAGGGGAGCCCATGGCCTTCTTGACTTAGCGGATCCCCAGATGCTGGAGGCTCCTTGAAAGCGGAAGTTGAGTCTGCTTCTTGCTCACCATGGATGTCCCAGCATCTGGCTCATAGTTGATACACAAAGAACATGTATTAAGTGAATGAATGATGAGAAGATGGTAGCAGTTGTTATGATTGAGCCTTTGCTACATGTTGGACACATTGCTAAGCACTGTCTCATTTAATCCCCAAACCATGCTAAGAGGTAGGAACTGCAGCTCTATCCTCATTTTATAGATGAGAAAATTGAGAGCCATATGACTTGCTGTGGTCACACAGACTGTAAGTGGAGAGTTTATCTGACTCCAAAGCCAGTGCTCTTAGCCACTAGCCTGGGCGCCTCAGCATGGTCATAATTTACATGTGCTGAGTAGACAGGCTTTACTAAGTTTTCAAATAGCTCATCCAGTGCTCAGGTTATAGGTGGGGAAACTGAGGCTTAGAGAAGGACCACAGCCTCCCACATGTGGTCTGTGGAGCCAGAGGTGCCCACTGAGAGTCAGGATGGGACGAACCTCTGGAAGGGCTCCAAGGAGGTGGGCATCCGAGCTCCCCAGAGACAAGGGGACAGCCTTGCCTCTCCTGTTGGGCTGAACAGGCATCCTCTGAGGTAAGGCGCTTCCAGAGCGGGTAGCCCCTTTGGGCACTGCTCAGCTTCCTGCACCGGCTGGGTTCTGGTGCCAGCTCCCCCCAAGGCTGCAGGCTGTGCTCACTGATTGCTGAGAAGCTCCCGCCTGCCATCATAAAACAAACCTGTTTGGAAATCCTGCCTTTATGTCTCCTGGGGAAAGGGCAGGGGAGAGAGTCTTTTCCCCCGACCAGAAGCTCTTGGTTTGGGGACAAGGCCCATCATTTATAGCTTGTTCCACCTTGGGCAAGCCACTCTGTTACTCGGTGCCTTGATTTCCTCGCCTGTCCAGTGAGGATTAGAATGTGGGCTAGTAGATTCTGAAAATGCTCAGCACAGGACTTGGTACATAAATGTTGGGTGAAAATGGGTGAGTGAAGGGACAAACAAGATTAAGTCTAGGGAAAGAAACACAGCAAACTAACCATAAAGAATTTTCAAACTGATTATATTTGATTTTAAAAAAATTAGTAAGCCACTTTTTCAAAGCTGGTACTTAAAGGGAAAATGTATGTAAAGGCTTATGTGACTTATGGACACACATATAGAGATTTTTAAAGGGATTTCTAGGCATTTTAAAGGGCTTTTGAAATTGATGATAGTGGTTCCATTGAAGAATTTTAATAAATATGAATTATAGGAAAGTTTGGACAGTTGCCCTTTATTTCTTTTCTATACAAATTGAGATTTTTCTCAGGTACATGGCAAGAGCTAGAAAACAGCAGAGGAAGAGAAAGGGAGCTAAAGAAAATGTGCAGGGAAGCTTGCCGCGGGCATAAATAACAAGGGCTGTGTTTGCTGGAACGTGACATACACGCATTGCTAAGCAGGCTGCATTTGAACCTCAAAACAATGCTAAGAGGTAGGAAGCAGTGTTATCTTCATTTCATAGACGCAAAAACTGAGAGCCATAGATGTCCTTTCCCATGGTTACATAGCCAGTAGGTAGAAATGTGGGAATTTCAATCAGGTTTGTCTCCAGAGGAGAAAGAACGGTTGTGAGAATAGACCTGATGTTAGATGGCTGCTCGTTGTGGACACCAGGGGGCGCAGTTATTCAGTACAGCTTGGTTGTTACAACAGTGAGCCAGAGACAGGAGCTTTGTGCCACACCCTGCTCCATGCTCTAACCATAGTGTTACATCCCACCCCATGCTCTAACCATAGTGTGATACCCCACCCCATGCTCTAACCATAGTGTGATACCCCACCCCATGCTCTAACCATAGTGTTACATCCCACCCCATGCTCTAACCATAGTGTTACATCCCACCCCATGCTCTAACCATAGTGTGATACCCCACCCCATGCTCTAACCATAGTGTTACATCCCACCCCATGCTCTAACCATACTGTGATACCCCACCCCATGCTCTAACCATAGTGTTACATCCCACCCCATGCTCTAACCATAGTGTGATACCCCACCCCATACTCTAACCATAGTGTTACATCCCACCCCATGCTCTAACCATAGTGTGATACCCCACCCCATGCTCTACCCCCACCCCCCCCCCCCCCCCCCCCCCCCCCCCCCCCCCCCCCCCCCCCCCCCCCCCCCCCCCCCCCCCCCCCCCCCCCCCCCCCCCCCCCCCCCCCCCACCCCCCCCCCCCCCCCCCCCCCCCCCCCCCCCCCCCCCCCCCCCCCCCCCACCCCCCCCCCCCCCCCCCCCCCCCCCCCCCCCCCCCCCCCCCCCCCCCCCCCCCCCACCCCACCCCCCCCCCCCCCCCCCCCCCCCCCCCCCCCCCCCCCCCCCCCCCCCCCCCCCCCCCCCCCACCCCCCCCCCCCCCCCCCCCCCCCACCCCCCCCCCCCCCCCCCCCCCCCCCCCCCCCCCCCCCCCCCCCCCCCCCCCCCCCCCCCCCCCCCCCCCCCCCCCCCCCCCCCCCCCCCACCCCCCCCCCCCCCCCCCCCCCCCCCCCCCCCCCCCCCCCCCCCCCCCCCCCCCCCCCCCCCCCCCCCCCCCCCCCCCCCCCCCCCCCCCCCCCCCCCCCCCCCCCCCCCCCCCCCCCCCCCCCCCCCCCCCCCCCCCCCCCCCCCCCCCCCCCCACCCCCCCCCCCCCCCCCCCCCCCCCCCCCCCCCCCCCCCCCCCCCCCCCCCCCCCCCCCCCCCCCCCCCCCCCCCCCCACCCCCCCCCCCCCCCCCCCCCCCCCCCCCCCCCCCCCCCCCCCCCCCCCCCCCCCCCCCCCCCCCCCCCCCCCCCCCCCCCCCCCCCCCCCCCCCCCCCCCC
Source organism: Tursiops truncatus (assembly GCF_011762595.2). Classification (NCBI taxonomy): domain Eukaryota; kingdom Metazoa; phylum Chordata; class Mammalia; order Artiodactyla; family Delphinidae; genus Tursiops; species Tursiops truncatus. Next base: position 17,058 of record NW_022983415.1, read on the forward strand.
CCCCCCCCCCCCCCCCCCCCCCCCCCCCCCCCCCCCCCCCCCCCCCCCCCCCCCCCCCCCCCCCCCCCCCCCCCCCCCCCCCCCCCCCCCCCCCCCCCACCCCCCCCCCCCCCCCCCACCCCCCCCCCCCCCCCCCCCCCCCCCCCCCCCCCCCCCCCCCCCCCCCCCCCCCCCCCCCCCCCCCCCCCCCCCCCCCCCACCCCCCCCCCCCCCCCCCCCCCCCCCCCCCCCCCCCCCCCCCCCCCCCCCCCCCCCCCCCCCCCCCCCCCCCCCCCCCCACCCCCCCCCCCCCCCCCCCCCCCCCCCCCCCCCCCCCCCCCCCCCCCCCCCCCCCCCCCCCCCACCCCCCCCCCCCCCCCCCCCCCCCCCCCCCCCCCCCCCCCCCCCCCCCCCCCCCCCCCCCCCCCCCCCCCCCCCCCCCCCCCCCCCCCCCCCCCCCCCCCCCCCCCACCCCCCCCCCCCCCCCCCCCCCCCCCCCCCCCCCCCACCCCCCCCCCCCCCCCCCCCCCCCCCCCCCCCCCCCCCCCCCCCCCCCCCCCCCCCCCCCCCCACCCCCCCCCCCCCCCCCCCCCCCCCCCCCCCCCCCCCCCCCCCCCCCCCCCCCCCCCCCCCCCCCCCCCCCCCCCCCCCCCCCCCCCCCCACCCCCCCCCCCCCCCCCCCCCCCCCCCCCCCCCCCCCCCCCCCCCCCCCCCCCCCCCCCCCCCCCCCCCCCCCCCCCCCCCCCCCCCCCCCCCCCCCCCCCCCCCCCCCCCCCCCCCCCACCCCCCCCCCCCCCCCCCCCCCCCCCCCAACCCCCCCCCCCCCCCCCCACCCCCCCCCCCCCCCCCCCCCCCCCCCCCCCCCCCCCCCCCCCCCCCCCCCCCCCCCCCCCCCCCCCCCCCCCCCCCCCCCCCCCCCCCCCCCCCCCCCCCCCCCCCCCCCCCCCCCCCCCCCCCCCCCCCCCCCCCCCCCCCCCCCCCCCCCCCCCCCCCCCCCCCCCCCCCCCCCCCCCCCCCCCCCCCCCCCCCCCACCCCCCCCCCCCCCCCCCCCCCCCCCCCCCCCCCCCCCCCCCCCCCCCCCCCCCCCCCCCCCCCCCCCCCCCCCCCCCCCCCCCCCCCCCCCCCCCCCCCCCCCCCCCCCCCCCCCCCCCCCCCCCCCCCCCCCCCCCCCCCCCCCCCCCCCCCCCCCCCCCCACCCCCCCCCCCCCCCCCCCCCCCCCCCCCCCCCCCCCCCCCCCCCCCCCCCCCCCCCCCCCCCCCCCCCCCCCCCCCCCCCCCCCCCCCCCCCCCCCCCCCCCCCCCCCCCCCCCCCCCCCCCCCCCCCCCCCCCCCCCCCCCCCCCCCCCCCCCCCCCCCCCCCCCCCCCCCCCCCCCACCCCCCCCCCCCCCCCCCCCCCCCCCCCCCCCCCCCCCCCCCCCCCCCCCCCCCCCCCCCCCCCCCCCCCCCCCCCCCCCCCCCCCCCCCCCCCCCCCCCCCCCCCCCCCCCCCCCCCCCCCCCCCCCCCCCCCCCCCCCCCCCCCCCCCCCCCCCCCACCCCCCCCCCCCCCCCCCCCCCCCCCCCCCCCCCCCCCCCCCCCCCCCCCCCCCCCCCCCCCCCCCCCCCCCCCCCCCCCCCCCCCCCCCCCCCCCCCCCCCCCCCCCCCCCCCCCCCCCCCCCCCCCCCCCCCCCCCCCCCCCCCCCCCCCCCCCCCCCCCCCCCCCCCCCCCCCCCCCCCCCCCCCCCCCCCCCCCCCCCCCCCCCCCCCCCCCCCCCCCCCCCCCCCCCCCCCCCCCCCCCCCCCCCCCCCCCCCCCCCCCCCCCCCCCCCCCCCCCCCCCCCCCCCCCCCCCCCCCCCCCCCCCCCCCCCCCCCCCCCCCCCCCCCCCCCCCCCCCCCCCCCCCCCCCCCCCCCCCCCCCCCCCCCCCCCCCCCCCCCCCCCCCCCCCCCCCCCCCCCCCCCCACCCCCCCCCCCCCCCCCCCCCCCCCCCCCCCCCCCCCCACCCCCCCCCCCCCCCCCCCCCCCCCCCCCCCCCCCCCCCCCCCCCCCCCCCCCCCCCCCCCCCCCCCCCCCCCCCACCCCCCCCCCCCCCCCCCCCCCCCCCCCCCCCCCCCCCCCCCCCACCCCCCCCCCCCCCCCCCCCCCCCCCCCCCCCCCCCCCCCCCCCCCCCCCCCCCCCCCCCCCCCCCCCCCCCCCCCCCCCCCCCCCCCCCCCCCCCCCCCCCCCCCCCCCCCCCCCCCCCCCCCCCCCCCCCCCCCCCCCCCCCCCCCCCCCCCCCCCCCCCCCCCCCCCCCCCCCCCCCCCCCCCCCCCCCCCCCCCCCCCCCCCCCCCCCCCCCCCCCCCCCCCCCCCCCCCCCCCCCCCCCCCCCCCCCCCCCCCCCCCCCCCCCCCCCCCCCCCCCCCCCCCCCCCCCCCCCCCCCCCCCCCCCCCCCCCCCCCCCCCCCCCCCCCCCCCCCCCCCCCCCCCCCCCCCCCCCCCCCCCCCCCCCCCCCCCCCCCCCCCCCCCCCCCCCCCCCCCCCCCCCCCCACCCCCCCCCCCCCCCCCCCCCCCCCCCCCCCCCCCCCCCCCCCCCCCCCCCCCCCCCCCCCCCCCCCCCCCCCCCCCCCCCCCCCCCCCCCCCCCCCCCCCCCCCCCCCCCCCCCCCCCCCCCCCCCCCCCCCCCCCCCCCCCCCCCCCCCCCCACCCCCCCCCCCCCCCCCCCCCCCCCCCCCCCCCCCCCCCCCCCCCCCCCCCCCCCCCCCCCCCCCCACCCCCCCCCCCCCCCCCCCCCCCCCCCCCCCCCCCCCCCCCCCCCCCCCCCCCCCCCCCCCCCCCCCCCCCCCCCCCCCCCCCCCCCCCCCCCCCCCCCCCCCCCCCCCCCCCCCCCCCCCCCCCCCCCCCCCCCCCCCCCCCCCCCCCCCCCCCCCCCCCCCCCCCCCCCCCCCCCCCCCCCCCCCCCCCCCCCCCCCCCCCCCCCCCCCCCCCCCCCCCCCCCCCCCCC
>NW_022983415.1:27500-28862 GCF_011762595.2 Tursiops truncatus
CCCCCCCCCCCCCCCCCCCCCCCCCACCCCCCCCCCCCCCCCCCCCCCCCCCCCCCCCCCCCCCCCCCCCCCCCCCCCCCCCCCCCCCCCCCCCCCCCCCCCCCCCCCCCCCCCCCCCCCCCCCCCCCCCCCCCCCCCCCCCCCCCCCCCCCCCCCCCCCCCCCCCCCCCCCCCCCCCCCCCCCCCCCCCCCCCCCCCCCCCCCCCCCCCCCCCCCCCCCCCCCCCCCCCCCCCCCCCCCCCCCCCCCCCCCCCCCCCCCCCCCCCCCCCCCCCCCCCCCCCCCCCCCCCCCCCCCCCCCCCCCCCCCCCCCCCCCCCCCCCCCCCCCCCCCCCCCCCCCCACCCCCCCCCCCCCCCCCCCCCCCCCCCCCCCCCCCCCCCCCCCCCCCCCCCCCCCCCCCCCCCCCCCCCCCCCCCCCCCCCCCCCCCCCCCCCCCCCCCCCCCCCCCCCCCCCCCCCCCCCCCCCCCCCCCCCCCCCCCCCCCCCCCCCCCCCCCCCCCCCCACCCCCCCCCCCCCCCCCCCCCCCCCCCCCCCCCCCCCCCCCCCCCCCCCCCCCCCCCCCCCCCCCCCCCCCCCCCCCCCCCCCCCCCCCCCCCCCCCCCCCCCCCCCCCCCCCCCCCCCCCCCCCCCCCCCCCCCCCCCCCCCCCCCCCCCCCCCCCCCCCCCCCCCCCCCCCCCCCCCCCCCCCCCCCCCCCCCCCCCCCCCCCCCCCCCCCCCCCCCCCCCCCCCCCCCCCCCCCCCCCCCCCCCCCCACCCCCCCCCCCCCCCCCCCCCCCCCCCCCCCCCCCCCCCCCCCCCCCCCCCCCCCCCCCCCCCCCCCCCCCCCCCCCCCCCCCCCCCCCCCCCCCCCCCCCCCCCCCCCCCCCCCCCCCCCCCCCCCCCCCCCCCCCCCCCCCCCCCCCCCCCCCCCCCCCCCCCCCCCCCCCCCCCCCCCCCCCCCCCCCCCCCCCCCCCCCCCCCCCCCCCCCCCCCCCCACCCCCCCCCCCCCCCCCCCCCCCCCCCCCCCCCCCCCCCCCCCCCCCCCCCCCCCCACCCCCCCCCCCCCCCCCCCCCCCCCCCCCCCCCCCCCCCCCCCCCCCCCCCCCCCCCCCCCCCCCCCCCCCCCCCCCCCCCCCCCCCCCCCCCCCCCCCCCCCCCCCCCCCCACCCCCCCCCCCCCCCCCCCCCCCCCCCCCCCCCCCCCCCCCCCCCCCCCCCCCCCCCCCCCCCCCCCCCCCCCCCCCCCCCCCCCCCCCCCCCCCCCCCCCCCCCCCCCCCCCCCCCCCCCCCCCCCCCCCCCCCCCCCCCCCCCCCCCCCCCCCCCCCCCCCCCCCCCCCCCCCCCCCCCCCCCCCCCCCCCCCCCCCCCCCCCCCCCCCCC